>NC_068348.1:8408794-8716735 GCF_014633365.1 Diospyros lotus
GATTTCATACTCAAGTATTCATTTGTCACACAAAGATAATCAAGCTATTTCATACAAGAAAATTAGCATTATAAATGATTCAAGACATGAATACCATATGCCGTTAATAAACTTTTTAAAACATCTAAGACCTTGATGGCATAGTCCTTTGATTTAACCAATGATAGATATGAGAGACATGAATGATCTAAACTTCTTTATACAAAAGCACTTGAACTCAACGATTGACTGGGATTTATCTAGATTTTGATTATCAATGATACCAATTGATATTTTCTTTTTAAGCAAGATCCCTTATGAATAGATGATTAATTTTCATATGTTGAGTCATGAAATCTAGAATTTTTGATATGGCTATAGCATTTGTATTGGCACATTTGATTTGGAATATTGTGGGGATTTATGCCATAGTTTGAGGTTCCATCCATAGGATTTGAGCAACTACATATTCACCTTTAGTGAACAAGAATGGAATGAAATTTGAGTTTCTTCTAAACAGAGACACTAGAAAATATCTTATAACTTGACATGGATCACTAGTGTTCTTTTTAGCTATTTTGCCTCCAAGATGGGATTTCTTAGGATTGGATTGAAATCTAGCATATAGGCAAACACTAAACACAATGTTCATTCTATTAGCTATAAAATATAGCAATGGTCCAATCATATTTCTATATAGCTCATTTTCCACCATTTGGCATTTCCCATATTTGTTTAGGCTTGATGTACTATTCTTTTGAGATGCAACTTTTCAAAAATATTAAATTTCTTAAGAATATGTAATTTTTTGCTTAGACATAAGGATCCCTTCATCTTCTTTATACTATACTTATCTCAAGTTACCTTTGCATTAGATTAGCAACTTTGATTCCATAGGGATTTATTTGAGGATTTTAAAAAAATGTTATCTACATCGATTATTTGTAGATTCATAAAATGTCCATGCTATGAGGTTTAGAGTAATGTTATATCTATTTGACCTCTTTTAGATTCTTCCTCTAGAATAAACTTGCTAGGACTTTCATGTCATGACTTAGGGGCTTGTTTTCAACAATATAGTGCCTTGGAGAGTTTGAGCACATAATTCTCATATTGAGGATTCTTAAGATTGGGAGTTTGTTTCGCATACACTTCCTCATTTATAACCATTTAAAGACACTCTTGACATTCTCTTGATGAGCTTAAAGGTTTTGTGGCATGCTAATGCCAACAACATTCTTATGGATTCTAGACTTGCTACGGGAGCCTAGGTTTCATCATGATCTTTTCTTTTCTTTTCTTTTTTTTTTTTTTTGACTATACCCTTAAGCTACTAATCTAGCTCTATTCTTCTTTTATCCATTTTGATTCTAAACAATCATTTGGTTCATATGGTTGGGTGATCTTTAGGTCTTGGAACCAATTGCATACATCACTTCTTTCAAATTTATTTAGCCCTTCTTGCATAGCCATAAACCAATTTTCATCATTCAAGGCTTTCTTAATGCTTTTTGGCTTTCTTGAGATATAAAGACATCATATTAACACTTATTTCTAATGAGAAGATCTTGTTCTAATTTTTCTAGAAACATTTTCTATGATCTCATTATCTTGCACACATTTTCTCTTAGAAATGATGATTTTCTCTTTTCATGAGCTACATTTTCTTCATTAAGCAATTAAGCTTATTATCATTTGATAGATTTGATTCTAATGATCTAATGAGAATTTTTCAAATCTTTATCCTAATTCTTTATCACCACCTTCATTGGGTTTTGGAACTTCAACCCTCACATAATTAACTATAACTAGAATAGATTCTTCTATTTTTAGAGTCATATTATTAAATACTCTATATGCTTTACTTTGAGTAGAATATCTTAAGAAAATTCTTTCATCAAATCTTTTCTAAAGAGTTTTTACCACTATTAAGGATAAAACATGTACTGCCAAAAACATGAAAATATGGAATATTTGGTTTATAACTCATAGGGGTTTTCTTTAAGATAGGCTTTATAAAAATCCTATTCAACATGTAGCATGAGGTGTTAATGGCTTAGACTAAAAATGAATTTTGTCACATAACACAATTCTAGCCATTTACTGTAAAGATCTATCTTTCTTTTCAACTGCCTCATTTTGTTCTAGCACTAAAAAAAATTATGACCAATATTATTTTTCTTCACAATAGTGCTTGAATTGTTCATTTCAAAATATCCCCATGTTCACTTTCTAATTTTTGAAATACACATACTTTTATCTTTTGAAAATATTTCAAATGGGCTAAATGTTTCACTCTTAGATATAAGAAATATTATTAAGTGAACCTAGAGTAATCATTCATAATAACTAGCACATATTATTTTTCACCTAAGTTTAGAGTTCTCATAGGACCACAAATATCTAAATGAAGTAAACTTAGAGGCCTAAGGGTTGAACCCTCATTTTTAAGCATAAACTTATTTATTTGCCTTTCATTCATGCACCACAAATGTGGTTTCTTTCATATTTGTTCTTAGGCAATCTCTCAACAAAATCACGTTGGATAGATAGTCAACAACATTCATGCTCACATGACCTAGTCTTTTATGACATAGCCAAGTTTTGAAGGCTTAAATGATATACTTATTTGTTAGCCTTTCATGGATGCCTCAAATATTTTTCATATTTAAGCTTTAGGCAATTTCTCAAAAAGATAATGTTTGGATAGATTATAGAAGCATATTCATATTTGCATGACTTAGTTCATTATGCCATAGATAAATAGATGGGAGATGAATGATACTAGGCATTTCTCTTATGCTAGATGAGAATAAGTCTATGCACAATTTCTATCATATTTTCTATGATCTTCATTTCATTTGCTTTGAGACAAGATACTTCACATGAATTAGCATATGTTAATTGTGTGACAAAAGATATTAAATATGCGAAACCTCCTACCAACCTTGATGATCTCGAACTTCGGACGACATGTTAGATAAACGTCAAAGAGGTCTTGTAACATCCCAAAAATTTTGAAGATAAATAATAATAATTTGTATTGTTTAGAGGAAATGGGCGATTAGGATAAATGACTATTTTATTTGGGAATAGTTATGTAAATAATGAAAGAATAAAATAAATTGTTTTGGTGGATTTCTAGAAATTTGGGGCATAAGTGAAATGAAGGGAAAATGAATTGTAGAGATGTAAGTGGAATTTCCAGGAACTTTGAGGAGTTTAAACGTAATTTCTGAAAGTGCTAGTAAAGATCCTTTAAATTCAATGGGAGGCGCTTTATGTAGTGAGAGAGCAGCCAGTCCAACTGGTCGTATGCGTGTGTGCAAGGGAGGCGAGTGCGGGTTCGATTCCTCGCTGAGGCTGGCACGTGAGAGGAAGAAGGCTGAATTTTTCAGCCAAATGGGAGGGTCAAAACAATGTCGTTTCGACCCTAAGGCTATGACCTCCCAGAGTAGCCCAGTAACTGCCAAGAGGCCGCGTCCTGGCCACTCATTTTTGGCTTTTTAAAGCCCAAATCGGGCAATTCTGAGCTAGCAAACAGAAGGGAAAAATGTGAGGAAGAGGGAGGAGGTGCATAATGGCAAAAATAGGAGAAAATGGGGGAAATCTTAGAATATTCAGCGTTTAATGTAGTTAGGTAAGTGGATAAAGGTATTAAAAGCATCGTGTAATAGATTATGGACTTTTCACAGTTAGATTATACAATTTACGCGATTAGATTTAATTAATTAAGTCATGGTTTTATTTATTGTTGCAAAATATTTTATTTCGCAGCAGGAGTGCAAGAAAGGCAAGAAACGATTGTGTAAAGGAAAGCTCCTAACCCTCTCCTCATGTTCTTAATTTCTTGTTAAAGTTTCCATGGTTTTTCATACTTTAATCCCTCCCTCACTGTGACTTGGTTCCATGCATTAATAATGATAATCCGCATGGCAACCATTCCATAATTTATATGTTAATGATGGGTTTATTGGTGACAAAATAAACTAAGTGGATGATGTGTTGGTGCCGTTTCTCATGTTCGTCACGGAGCCTTATACTGCTCCGCTTTCTTTGGGAATGATGTTAAACCCATTGGGGCTAGGTTCTTAGAAGAGTTAACTATGGTTTAATGGGGCTATGTTAAGAGTCTATTATGTATGTTGAGATTGTTAACTGTGAATGAGAGGAAATGACAATGGAATGGTATGTGATGCTTATGTTGCAAGTGTGTGAGGTGACAGGGGAAAAGCTTAAGAAATGTTAAGTTGAAAGTATACAGGTTTGATATCGTCTATGTGTGACTCAGGGTATGGGGTACAAAGCCACTGTCTATCGATCGGGGGTCATGGCAGTCGATGGCTGGATGTATGGGTGCCAGTCATCAACTACTATGATAAGCGATAGACAGGCCAAATGAGCTGGTACTACCAGATTCTCGCCTTGACTTGGTTGAGCATATCATGATGTTACATGTTGCATGGGCAAAGCATGGCCTGATGCCTGACTTATGGGGGTCTTGTATCTTGCCTATGTTACTACGTTCCTTCATTTCTATATGTGTGAATGGGTCTATTGCGCGCAATGGACATGGTCCGCAGGGATATATCCTACCAAGCTTGAGTGGGCCAGGGGCCAGACTCGTGATATATGTTTCAAGCTCAAGTGGGCTTGGTGCTGGACTCGTGACTTGTGGTATGTCATGATGATGTATTATGTTATGATAAGTGACATGAAAAGGCATGGTATGACAAGAAAAGTCAACGGATGAATGACAAGGTAATAATAGGTTATGACTGATGTTATGGTAGCCTATAGTGGGCTACTAACAGGTTTATATGTTGGACTTGGGTGCTAGTGTGTGTTTTATGTGGGCCCCAGGGACAGTTTATGTGCAGTTTATTTTATGGTTATGCATTTGGAATTAAGGCATGTAATGAGCATGGCATGGTGTATCGTTGCATTGGCATGAATTGCATTGGGTATCAGGAAGGAGTTTTATCCTTAACCAACAACCTTTCTTTCATGAGCTAGCTGAGTCTTGTGACTCACGTTTGCTTTCTATCATTCTAGGTAAGAGAATCCTGAGGTTGCAGGTATGTTCGATGAAGTTGGGTCCAGACCGTCAAGCCATGATAGCAAGTGCAGAGTTTGCCTGAAACTAGATCCTAGGTGCCGTGTGTTGGGCCAGAGTATTGTGTTTATGTTCATGAGTTGTGTGTATGTTATCTAAGCCCAGGTTGGCTTATGATGTGAATGATTGTGTAAAGACAGTTATGAAATGTTATGTAATGTAAAAAGCTTATGGTTTCTAAAAGGGTTCTGTGTGGATTTTAGTTTATATTATTGTTCAATATTATTCAAATAATGACCCTCTCACGGATCCTCTATCCGCGCAGAGGCTCCAGGAGGCGGGCCGTTACAGGTCTCGGCCGCTAGACGTTGTGACTCCCAAAGAGTTTAGCCCCAGCCAAACCAGTAAAAGGGGTCGCAAGCCGATCGGCTGCACCGACTCGATATGGACATTATCCAAAGAAGAGACATCCAGAAAGAGCAACCCGGGAAAAGAAGAGAAAGAGAGTATATGCCCGAACCTTCTTGTTTGAAATATCACACATACGCCCCGCTAACTACTGGTAGAGATCGAATCCTCCGAGAAGTCTATAACTCGGGGATCATCCAAATCCCTGACAATCGAGAACAGTAAAACTCCAGTGCCCACGTCGATACAAGTGTTGTGATTACCATCGAATATACGACCACACAACTGACTATTGTGTCGTGCTAAAAGACCAGATAGAGCGGCTGGTTAGATAAGGACACCTTGGCCAGTATGTTTACAGAAGAAGAAATAGGAGTAGAGAGCCACAAAGAGATCAAGGTTAAAGAAAGAGCCACAACCCACAGAGAATGCCAAGAGTACAAGAAGGCTAAGGCGATAGGACGGCTCCCGCTAATCGAAAAAGATGAGTCATAGACACCATTGCTAGAGGTTTTGCAGGGGGAGGAAACTCCAGCTCGATAAGAAAGCGATCCCTTCGGGCGGTGATGTTAGTTAGTGGTGTCGAGTAGAAGAGGATGGCCTAGCACCCGAGAATCTCCTTCATCGACAAGGACTTCGAGGGAATTGACCAGAACCTCGATGACCCCATGGTGATATTTGTAGTGGATGCCAACTATGTTATCAAAAAGGTGTTTGTCGACCAAGGAAGCTCAACCAACGTACTATACCTGTCCACATTGAAAAGGCTAGGAATCCCTGAAGAAGAGCTTAAACCTTTCGAAGGAAGTTTGGTCATCTTTTTTGGAGAACAAGTACAAGTCAAAGGGCATATTGAGCTACGGACCACATTCAAGACAACTCCCCTCCTTAGGACCATGGACATCAAATATCTAGTTGCCAATTGCAAGGCTCCCTATAACGCCTTATTCGGACACCCATCCCTCAACGCTCTAAGCGTAATTGTTTCCATGCCTCACCTAGTAATAAAGTTTTCAATATCATTTACAGAGATCGGAGTTGTCCACGCAGACTAGAAAGAAGCTCACCAATTCTACATTGACAGCCTGAGGGTCCAAACCCCAAACATGGGCACAAACAACCGAGCCCGCTGCCACAATGTCAATATGGATGAGTTAGATCCTCGAAGCGAGCTCGGCAATAACTGACCATAGGCTATAGAGGAACTACACCCCGTGAGCCTAGGACCACTACTGGGGCAGGTTACCAAGATCGGCTCCACACTCCCTCCCGACTTCAAGAAACGACTGATTGCCCTACTCTAGCAAAATGTCTATCTCTTTGCCTGGGCACCTGCTGACATACCTGAAATTGGCCCCTCCTTCATATGCCATAAGCTGGCGTTAGACACAAGTGCCAAGCCGGTGGCCCAAAGAAAAAAGAAGCTAGGAGGAGAACAACAGAAAGAAATGACTAAAGAGACGATAAAGCTCCTCAAAGCCAGGTTCATTAAGGAAGTGCCATACATGACATGGCTATCAAACGTGGTTATGGTAAAGAAGCCCTTAGGCAATTGGTGAATGTGTGTTGACTTTACAGATCCAAACAAAGCATGCCCAAAGGATTCTTACCCTCTACCAAACATCGAGCCACTTGTTGTAGAATCTTGGGTTACAGATACCTCAGTTTCATGGATGCATTCTCCGGGTACAACCAAATCTTGATGCATCCTGACGATGAAAAGAAAACTGCTGTCATCATAGAGAATGCAAACTTTTGCTAGAAAGTCATGCCGTTCAAATGAAAGAATGCATGGGTAACTTACCAACAACTAATGAATAAGGTGTTCGCAAAAGAAATAGGCCAAAATATCGAGGTATATGTAAATGACATGTTGGCTAAGACATCAGAAAAAGGAGACCACTACTTAGACCTGGCCGAGGCCTTTGGACAACTCCGATGACATAACATGAGGCTCAACCCAGAGAAGTGCACATTCGGGGTACAGGCTAGAAGATTCCTCAGTTTTATGCTAACAAGCCAGGGTATCGAAGAAAATCCTAATAAATGCAAGGCCGTTCTTGACATGCGTAGCCCTTACAGCATCAAAGAGGTTCAAAGGTTGATCGACTGGATTATGGCACTTTCTTGGTTCCTATCCAATTTTGCTAATCAAGCTTTTCCATTTTTCCAATGTTTAAAACAACTAGTGGAGTTTCAGTGAATGGAACAATGTGAAATCACCTTCCAAGAACAAAAGCACTTCCTGGCAACCCCTCCTATCTTGACAAGGCCGGAGCCAAGCAATGAGCTTTTGCTCTATCTTTCCATGACCGAGAGAGCGCTTAGCTCTATTCTAGTTAAGGAGGAAGGCAAAGTGCAATGCCGAATATACTTCGTCAATCAAGTTCTATAAGGGCTTGAAGTCTGCTATTAAAAAATAAAAAAATTGGCCCTAACGGCAACCCAGAAACTCATACCGTACTTCTAGAGCCACCAAATCATGGTCTAAATCGACCAACCAATCAACAAGTGCTCTAGAAACCTGAGCTCTCTTAGAGGATGATCGCCTAGTCAGTGGAGCTTTCCGAATTTGGCATACGATATTAGCCCCGCAGAAACATCAAATCCCAAGTATTGTCCAACTTATATGTTGAATTATCTTCTCCTGCCCAAAGTTTGGATTGTCATCCTTAGATTTTGTTTGTGGACGGAGCTTCCAATGTCAAAGGAAGGGAGGCCGGCATCATCCTAAAGGGACCAGATGGACTACTTATTGAACAATACCTCTACTTCGGCTTTAAAGCAAGCAACAACCAAACCGAATATGAAACCCTCATAGCTAGGCTAAAACTAGCATAAAAAATGGGAGCCATTCAATTGACCGTAAGAAGTGACTCCCAGGTCGTGACAAATCAAGTGAAGGGTGAATTCCAAACAAAAGATCCCTAGCTCATCCGGTACCTTAGTAAGGTTAAAACCTTGGTCGAAGCAGTCAAATCCTTCGACATTGAGTACATTCCCTTGGAGCACAACTCAAAAGCTGACCTAATTTCAAAACTCGTCAGCACTAAAAAACTAGGAAATAACCAATCCGTTATTCAGGAAACCTTGGAATCACCTACCATTGACCTGACTGACGTACAAGCCATTCAGACAGGCCCTAATTTCTAGGGATTCCCCATTATCCAGTTCCTTAAAAATGAGGTGTTACCCGCTAATGTTGAGAAAGCTAAGAAACTAAGAAGATTGGTCAATTTCTATGTATTGGTCAAGAACCAGCTTTACAAAAGAAACCTTGCGATCCCACTCCTAAAATGTGTGGATAATGACCAACCCGCCTACATCATGTCTGATGTACATGAGGGAGTCTACGAAAGCCATACGGGAGGCTAGTCCTTGGCAGCGAAGATTTTAGGGGCCGACTAGTACTTGAAGACCATAAGAAGTGATTGCCTAGAACACGTATGAAGGTGAGAAAAGTTCCAAAAGTTTGCAAGCGTGCACTACTCCCCATCAGAAGAGTTGCACATCCTAGGCACCTCATGGCCTTTCTACAAGTGGGGGATAGACCTACTCAGGCCCTTTCCGACGGCCGCCGGACAACTCAAGTTCATTATTGTGGCCATCGATTACTTCACCAAATGGATCGAAGCTAAGCCCCTAGCCACTATCACGACCGAAAAGATCAGGAAGGTTTTTTGGAAGAATGTCATTTGCTAATATGGCATACCCGGAGTTCTTATCTCAGACAATGACACTCAGTTCACCAATAAGAAACTCCAAAAATTTTGCATGGAGCTCGGTATCCACCAGATCTTCATCTCGATCGAGCATCCCCAAACGAACGGACAAACTGAAATAGCCAACGAGGTTATCCTCACTGGACTCAAGAAGCAGATCGATCAAACCAAAGGAGTATCACACCATGACACAGTCTTTGATAATGAAAACCCTCTTCAGGCTCACTTACGGAGCCGAAGCCATGATTCTGGTGGAGATAAGAGAACTAAGCCCTAGAAGATAATACTTTGAAGAGAGCATCAACAAAGTTGAGCAAAGGGCCTACCTCGACCTTCTCCAAGATGTATGTGACATGGCGCATATCCGAGAACAAGCAGCTAAGCGAAGAGCAACTGAAAGTACAACAAAAAGATTGTGCCTCAGAGCTTCCAAGAAGGGGACCTAGTCCTAAGGAAGGTCAAAATAGCAAGACAAAAACCTGGAGAAAGGAAGCTCGATGCTAAGTAGGAGGGCCCTCATCTGGTCACTAGTAACCTCGATAATGGAGCATATCATTTAACTGAGCTCTCAAGGAAACCCCTTCCATGAGCATGGAACGTGGCCAACTTGCTGAAGTACTATAGCTAAGTTACCATCTCAAACTCGTTTATGCATTACTTATGGTCTCATTGAACTCGTTAAGTTCATATTTTTCTTAGGATTCGTTATTTTTACCAACACGAGTTCAAGCCCGATTTTGTCTACCTCGTTTCAATGTTCGTTACTTCAGTAATTAAGCCACCATCGGCTTATTATATATTACCCAACTACATGTCAGCACACCATACAGTATAGATAAAATTAGGAATTCTATTAATCTCTTCTTATTATATGCAACTGCCCTGAGATCATCCCAGTCTCCTAAGTTGTGCCTTGTATCAGACAGGCTAGATCAGTCCACCTCCAAGACCCTAGGTCAATTCCGATTGGTGGACCTCGAGTTATCCCAGTCTCCTAAGTCATGCCTAAATTAGACAGGCTTGGTCAATCTCGACAGGTGGACCTTGGGTCATCCCGGTCTCCTAAACCATGCCCTGAATCAGATAGCCTCAGTTAGTCCACCCCAAGAGCTCGGGTCAATCCCGGTGGGTCGACCTTGGGTCATCACGATCTCCTAAGCCATGCTCTGAATCAGACAAGCTCAATTAGTCCACCCCCAAGTACCCGGGTTAATCCTAATGGGTGGACCTTGAGTCATCCCGGTCTCCTAAGCTGTGCCCTAAATCAAATAGGCTCAATCAATCCACCCTTAAGCGCTTGAGTCAATCTCGATGGGTGGACCTCAGGTTATCCCGATCTCCTAAGTTGTGCCCTGAATCAGACAAGCTCAGTCAGTCCACCCCCAAGTGCCCAAGTTTATCCTGATAAGTGGGCCTCAAGTCATCCTAGTCTCCTAAGCCATGCCCTAAATCAGACAGGCTCGGTCAATCCACCCCCAAGCACTTGGGTTAATCTGGTGAGTAGACCTTGGGTCATCCCAATCTCATAAGCCTTGCCCTAAATCAGATAGGCTTGATTAGTCCACCTCTAAACTCCCGAGTCAATCCTAATAGATGGACCTTGGGTCATCCTGGTCTCCTAAGTTGTGCCCTGAATCAAACAGGTTTGGTCAATCCACCCCCAAGCGCCTGGGTCAATCCCGGTGGGTTGACCTCGGGTCATCCTTGAATCAGACATCTTTGGTTAGTCCACTCCCAAGCGCTCGGGTTAATCCTGACGGGTAGACCTTTGGTCATCCGAGTCTCCTAAGCCATGCCCTGAATCAAACAGGCTTGATCATTCCACCCCCAAGCACCTGAGTCAACCTTGGTGGGTGAACCTCAGGTCATCCCGACCTTCTCAAATCACCTCAAGGCAAACCAGTGTTAATCACCACCTCTACTTCATTCTGAGCTTGAATGCTCGCCCTTATGAACATTCGACCTAGGGCTAGTTCTATTGGACCTGGCCCAACAAAAAGCCCATAGCTTGGTACTAGGCCCAATCCTTAGGGCCCTTCCCATAATCGTCAGCTCAGCAACATCTCCCATTGCCAACAACATCCTTTGTCACATCAATGCCATGCCTAGATCACCCGCGCCCATGGCGAGCCTCAACTACCTCCATGTAACAACCAGCAACGTGCAAGAGGCCATCCTCTTCTCTCTTATATATAAGCTAGCTGACCGTCAGCCACCCCCCGCCGTGCAAATTGCCATTGCCTCAAGCCCTCCGTTCAGTCATCTCATTTGGGCTGGAAGGAACATTATCAAATTGGGTAAATCCTGCTTACACAAAGTTAACAAAAGAAGGACATAGCCCCCAGGGCATAGCCCAGTGGTTAGGGGTGAACACAAAAAGGGCTTTTTGCCCTTACGTTTGCAGTGTGCCCGTGTTCGAATCCTGACAACTGCGGTTCTTGATTTAAATTCCCCCACCGTACTAAGGGGTTGGTTGGTGGGGGTGCCTGTGATGGAGCGTCATCCAGAAAAAAAAAGGACATGAAAACACATCTCATTGAATGGAAAAGTCCACATTTATATTTTTGTTTTTATATTTTTATATTATTTATTGTATGATCAATTGAATTTTTTGTTATTTCGATTATACCTCTATATCTACATTTTCAAATCAATTTAATCTTTCTATTTTGACATTTTTTTGTATGATAATTCAAACTTTTCCTTTAATTTTGTTTATACCCATGTATATGTATTTTTAAATTAATTTAACTTTTGTACTTTACTTTTTTTTTACACCCCTAATCATCTCACTTTTTTTATATATATGGGTTAAATTGACTAAAAAATGCAAGTATAGATGTGTAATAGAAAAAACGAAAAGTTCAAATTGTCATAGGAAATGTCAAAGTAGACGGATTAAATTGACTCAAAAATGTAAATCTAAATATGTAATTGAAATAATGAAAATTTTAAATAATCATGTAAAATATGAAAGTTCTGGAACAAAAATAAGGGTTTAGCCAATGGAAAATCAATAGCCAATTACTAGGTTTCCCTGGAACAAATAAATCACGAAACAAATGAAGGCAACTCTCCCCCATCGGTGATACAGTCGAGAGGTGCTTTACATCCTTGCTTAGCTGATAGTGCATAACTAAACATCTGTAAATATCAAAAAACTAGACCCCCCATGAGATTTAGTCAAACACAGCTTCGACCATCTCACCTAATGGATCTTCCCATGATTGGTTGGATGACCCCACCAATATCGGGCGAACCATACACATATACCCTCAATCTCCCTACAAAGAGAGACTGCAGGTAGGAGAAAACAAGACATCAAATAGGTTGGCATCACTTCCGCAACGAGCTTTAGAAGAATTTACTTACCCTCAAATATTGATGCACATGCACTTGTCATGACCTGCCACACAGCTCGCTCTTTAAGCCTTGAAAACCATTGCTTTGACTGCCCAATGAGAGTGGGCATTTGGAAATATATATTTCCTTCAGACATCCATGTCTCCTAGATGGAATTGAGCACGCAACTGGTTTTGAAAGTTGACGAGTTGATGCAACGCCACACTATAAGGATGTAGAATGGAGTCCACCATGGATAGGCTACACTCATTAATTCCAATGAAAATGAGACTATTTGCAAAAAAATAAGGGGACATGATTAATGGAGCTTGTGACGTAGCGGAAGCCTTTTAATAATTTGTTAATTTCCTCTGACGTAGCGGAAGCCTTTTAATAATTTGTTAATTTCCTCACGAATGTCGGGTTATAGAACTCAATTAATAATTCGTTGATTTTAAAGAATGTCGAAAAAATTGAAGAGAATTATGAAGAAAATTTCAATAAAAATTTTATTGAGAATTTTGAAATCCACTACAAAAACGTTCTATAAACATAGTATTTATAGGTTATAACTCCCAATATGACTTGGAAACTGAAAAACACCTCAAAATCCTAAAACTTAAATCTTACCAAAAAAGACAAAATTGATATTTCATTACAAAATTAAAATTAGATTGAAATAAAGAAAATTCTCCAAAACAGCATATTAAAATTCACTTCTAATGAAAGTTATTACCAAATTAATTATTTTTTAAATTAGAAAAACACTAATTTCGGAACCTAAACAAAGAAATTTTCTCGAAAAAACACGGACCTCACTAGCAAAGCTAGTGATTTTGAATTCTCAGCCTTATTCTATTGAAATTAACTTCTGAAATCATCTAAATTGCACACTTCAAATTTGTCAAAATTTACAAAAATACTATAAAAATAATTGCTTAGAATCACTTCTCTTCAAATTTTTCTTACATCAATTCTTCTCCCTATTTTATAAAATGCTAAAGCCATCTTATCTACATAGATTGTCAAGAGACCTTAACACATTTAAGTGATATGATACCCTTCAATTCTAGATGGCATAAAGCTAGGAAGATAGCCTTTGCACAAGGAATAAAAAGATATGGAGAATTAGGGCAACCTTATCATAGAAGCCTCTAGACTAGACACAGTTGTGCGATGGAGACATTAATAAGAACCCAAAATCTGACGGTGGATGTACAATCATAAATGAGGCCAATAAAACGAAGCTCAAACCCTAGTTTATGCGTCACATCTTCGAGGAAGATCCACTTTATGTGATCATATGCCTTGCTTATACCAAGCTTCAATGCTATATATAGAGCATTTTCCATCCTTCCACTCGGTCGCACAGAGTGTGAAGAACCTCATAGGCAATAATTGTATTGTCAATAATTAAATTAGGTGTCCAGGCGCAAAAGTGTTAGATATAAATGCTTTGCACTATGTATTAAATACACATACCATATAAAATATTAATATTATTTAAAAAAATAGTATCTTCGATCCATAAGTGATAATGAAAACTTGATTGAAATGACAAGCATAATTAACTAGATCTTTCTTTTATTTTCTTCTCTTCTATGATGCCTTAACTTTTTCTTAATGAGAAGAAATGGTGTAAAATATAATTAGAGAAAAGAAAAGACCTAGCCATATACATATATATATATATATAGTCAATAGGATTTCACCCATCACAAAACCCTATTTAGCCTACACTTATTCTATAAATCATATATATACAAATGGGCTTAAGCCCATTAAGGTACACCAAATTTGATGTCTAATTGTGATCACATAATTTATTGGGTCTCCCGACATTGTTAAGCTATAATCCAACTGATTTTTCTCAAAACAAGATTCAATTAATATTGCACACATTATAAAAAATTCTAACAAAAAGAACTTTGATAGGGGGGATATAACATCCAAGAGGACGATTCTGAATCTGTTTGCTAGCACCTTCGCCACCAATTTTTAAATAACTTCACACAAATTGAATGGTTGAAAACCAGCAACAGAAGTAGGGGTGTTGCACTTTTTAAGTGTAATAAATGCCACGTAAATTAATTAAGCCACACTCCCATCAACATTTAAGATACTTAAGACCATATGCTTGTGACTCATCCCCCACCATTAATAACCAATAGCGTTGATAAAAAGCATCAAGAAATCCATTAGGGCCCAGGGCCTTTAGAAGGATGCATGAGTTTCAATGCAACCACCACCCCATCACAAATGAAAAGAATATCCAAAGACGTATTCCTTTTGGTTGTGAACAATAGTGATGAACCCACTAGAGCCATATCTATATTAACCGAGTCGGAAGAATAAAATAGGGAGCTGAAATAGTCTAAGAAATCCTCACCAACATCCTGATGAGAGGCTCGCCAACCGCCCACACCATAAAAAATACCAAATATCTGTTTCTTCTTAAACTTCTCGAAGCGTACCAGTGGAAGAACATTGTATTGTGACCTTGAGTCAATGAACTTTTGCCCACAGATGCCACATCTACTCTTCCATGTGAAACATCTCACCAAGCTCCCCTTATAGCTCCTTAATCCAACAAGGGTGAGGAGAAGACGAGCCAAACCTTAAAGAGGATAATAAGCAGTTGATATGATTAATGGACTACTGAAAATGACCAAAAGAGCATGAATTCCACCTAGTACGAGCTGCCAAGAGAGCATCTAGCTTATCCCTGAAAGTTGTTGCCCATTCCGCCTCCATCCCCAATGATAATAGGTTTCGTCATGCATCTTGAACCGCCTGGAAAAATGTCAACTCACGTACCCACATGGTCTCAAATTGAAATAACTGTGACGGTTGAAAATATTGATCACTACTGATAGAGAAATCATTGTCAACAAAGGGAGGGACTTGATTGGGCGACGCCAAATTAGAGTGATACACCTTTAGTTGTGGAAATGTACGTACCCAACTAAACTAAATTAACAAAAACTTGATCTAGTTGTTCTCACACTTGAGCAGCACCATGACGATTTATGGTCCAAGTAAATGAAGTCTTTCCATATCCAATATCAACCAAATCACACTGGTCAACCACCGTCCGAAATGCATCCATGGACATCCGATAATGGGTAGAAGCACTCTTAGGCTCATGAGCAAATAAAATCTCATTAAATCGCCTACCAAGGCAAAGAGTATAATCCATGCAACTGGCGTACTAATTCCAATGAGATACTTGTCACCTAAAGACAGTTATCACCTAAATCTTCTGTCACCACATCAATATGACCCATAGAGAAGCTTTAAAGTGACACTATGAACTGAGACCACCATAAAAATGTCACCCTTGCCCCCACCCCCCACATTGTACCCGTTCATGTTGGGTTGGGTTTCCCTCTTAGTTGTAGGATGGCCCAATAATGGCCTGATAATGATTGGGGCATTTCATAAAATAATGGACTGATTTCTTTTATTAATATCTTTATTTCATAAGACTAAAATACCTTTAATGAATTAGGGTTTTTTTGAGTCTCTTAGAGTATAAAATTCATGCATAACAGATGGGGAAAACAGAATAAAAGAACAAAATAAAAAATGGCAAACTTCTGGGAGAAATTCAGATTTATGTTCTTGCCTACGCAGTTGTGATCAAATAGCTTATCAGATGGTCATTTGTGCTTCGATTAATCTAAAATTTTGAGAGTATGCTCGAGACTCATTTTTCTTAGATTTGGACGGTGAGATTTGATTTAGTGGTGGGGATCCTTGAGAATCTAGCAATTTTTTTGTTCTAGTTTGTGGTTTGGCTTGGATTTCTATTTTTGCTTGCGCAGTGGTGATTGAACGGGCGATTAGAAGGTCTATTCTGGTCTAATTGAGCTGAAATTTGGATAGTACGTTCTGTACTCGTGGTTCTAAAATCTGGACAGTGGAGATCTGTTTTGGAGGCCTATATCCTTGGGAATCAAGCCATCTTCGTACTGCCTCCTGGTTCGATCTATTCTTAATTATCTCTTTAGTTATTTTATTGATTTGAGATAAGATTGATTCTGTATTGTCTCTTGCCTCTTGTGACTATTGAGAGGATTTTGTAATCCAGATTTGGTAATATTAGTGGAACTTTTAGGTGGACTTCAGTCTCGTGGTTTTTAGTCCTCACATTAAGTGGGTTTTCCACATAAATTGGTTGTCTCTTTTACTTTTGTGATTGCACTTGGTATTTGGCTAGTTGTTTTGTTTTCTCATAAGTTTTCACAAGAAATGATTTTGTAACACCCCACTTTCTCGGGCATGTTATAATTTAATAAATTTGGGACATATTTTTTCTTTTTCTTAAGAACAATCTCAATATCATATTAATTCCCAAACTTTCCATTTGCATACCTAGCATGAGAATCATCATACATCATAAATGCTAGTCTAGGTATTCACTAATAACAGAAGCATGAATCGAACCTAAGCATATATCGAACCATATTGACGTTTCATGATCGTTTCGAACATATCCCATAATACAAGATTATTTATCAACAGAACATAAGTTTTTTCAACATAACCTGAAACATAAGATAACCAAATCTTCACAAATAAACAGAACATTGGATCTACATATAGAATCCATCGGCCACATCATCACATGCCTCGAACCCTAACTTTATCACTAACCATAAATAAAGTTATACATCATCATTCCTCAAAACGTTAAGAATCCGATGTAGCAAAACTTAAACACATCGGCTACATGACATTCAATCATTACATCTTGTACTTTGCTAAGTGCCATATCAGGCCTCATTCATCCTCATTTCTACTACAATCTCCATCTGGAACGTTTGAATATTCTAGGGCAAATCCCAAGTTAGATGATTAATCATCTAAGTAAGGGTATATAATTCATATCTCATGCGTGTATGCAATGCAACATAACATCATTCCTTTCGTTTGAATTGACCGCACCCAACTGCTACTCTTCATTTTAACAACCTTTTTACCAAGATGAGGTGTATGGGTGCACCCATAGCAAAGTAGCAGCACCAACTCTAATCCCAAACCCATATGCGTGCCATGATCATTAATATCATCATGAACATATGCATAATTCGTCAACAATACATGTATATGCACTCTATATGATGCATAACTTAACATAACATGTTAATATGATAAAATCATTTACATAAAACTGGTTTTGTGTTGAACCACTTACCTTTTGCACTAAGTTCATAACATCTCGTAAAATATGCATTGCCTCAATTTGCGTGCTTGACCTTGATTTTTGTGCTGAACTTAGACATCACTTAATCTCGAGCCACAGTGATCCTTAAACACCATATTTATTTCAAAAGAACATAAATATCTATTTTTCATAATTTTTCCATCATTTCTTCTATTTTTCTCCCATTTTCTCTCTTCATATTTCAAATAAATACCTTCTTAACTATTTTCTCAAATCTTTTTGCACAACAATTCATAATATTCTAATCACTTTAAAGGAAAATTCCTGAACTTACCTTGATGCTCCGTTTGCATGCATAACGAGGCTACTTTGGTACGAAAACCATGAAACCCGAAGGCAAATACCAAAACTTTGAACACAAACCCCCCTAACCACGTGCCATATCCTTGTTGCCTCATGCGCCCCACTCACGGGGCCTTCGTCCTCAGCCAACGTCTGGCGAATTCCGAACAGCCTTTGAAAATTTGCATTTTCTCCCTCATCCGAGCTCCGTTTCGCCCCCCGTTTGAATCTACTCTTTCCTTTCTTCATCCTCTACAGGATTATAGCTTCAAATCGGTCGATTGGAGCCATTTTTTGATTGCTCAACTCAATTTTCTGGCGAATCTCGATTTTTCGTCAAAACTCCATATCTCTTTTATCTCTCAACGAAAATTGCTCAAATTTCATAGGAATGATCATCTGACCATGGGGAACAAAATCCCCTTATCCGTTTCCCTCAATTTATTCCCCAACTCTCAGATTTGAGAGTTTAAATTTCTTCTTCATTTTGACATCTCTAAATACCTCTATTTATAGGCGATTTCGAGCGTCCAAATGCTCGTTCTCGACCAACCCAAAGCCCTTAGAGCTTGTACCTGCCTCAGATCAACCTAAAAACATCAAAATCTGACCAAAAATTCCACTTGCAGAGCTTTGACAAAAATGACCGAATTTTTGATCGATTTTTGTCAAAATCTAGCTACCCTCGTGACTGTTATCAACCAAGCTTTATCCCCCAAAACATCCCCAACCAACCCCCATGGGTTCCAAGTGGCTAAAATCGGCAATCGGCGACCAGCAAAGCTCCTGGTCGGTTTCCCATTACCCAATTTTTGCTTTATTGCACTTTTACCCCTCATGATTTGGCTTTCACACTTTGGCCCTTTTACATAAAGCCCCTGAACTTTCCATAATTGCCATTGAGAACCTCAAGTCCTAAAACTTCCATTTCATTCCTGAAGATTCCAAAAAAATATCATTTCGACGTCTCTCTGGCAATTTTTAAAATTGCACTTGGGCCCGAATCTTCATTTTGGTGGTAAACCCTTTTGTTTCTTCCTGAAACTCATGAATGGTTGCTTTACATACCGAATATGAACGTCCTCAAGGTTTCTTTGACTTCCTGGAAGTCCCCTACGATTATTCGGTTTCTTAGCCTAAATCGCAACTATATTTTAACTCTATCGAAAATCATTTTTGATGCAATTTCTTTCGATGCCATAAATCATGCCTCGAAATACTCATCAATACTATATTGATTTCCTTAGACATCTCGGCTCTAGGGCACTCCTTGTAGTCGATTCTGTTGCTCATAACTATACCGAAACTACTCTATAACCTCAATTTATCTACAAATCACATTTTTTCCCTAAGATAAATTACTCTTGAGCCCTTTGAAAATACTTGGGTATTACAGATTTGGTATATTGATCCAACAAGCGGTATCAGAGCTTTGGTTCAGGTTTTTCTGTTTGCTTGTGTTAAACTATGGAAACAAATACTAATCGAATGATCAGTTTGAATGCTTCAAATTATCATCTATGGAAAGGTAAGATGGAAGATCTTATTTATGTGAAAGATAACTATTTACCTGTGTTTGTTGAAGAGAAACCCGTTGATAAATCTAACGCTGAATGGACTTTGCTACATCGCCAAGTGTGTGGGTTGATTAGACAATGGGTGGATCATAATGTATTAACAAAAACATGCATGATCTAGTTGTTCTCACACTAGAGAAGCACCTTGATGATTTATGGTCCAAGTAAACAAAGTCTTTCCATAGCCAATATCAACCAAATCACACTTGTCAACCACTGTCCGAAATGCATCCATGGACATCCGATAATGGGTTAAAGCACTCTTAGGCTCATGAGCAAATAAAATCTCATTAAAATCGCCTACCAAGGCAAAGAGTATAATCCATGCAACTGGCATACTAATTCCAGTGAGATACTTATCACCTAAAGACAATTATCACCTAAAGATGAATCTTCTATCACCACATCAATATAACCCATAGAAAAGCTTTAAAGTGTCACTATGAACTGAAACCAACATAAGACACCCCCCCCCCCCCACACACACACACACATTATACCAGTTTGATCCACATAAACATTAGAAAATTCAAACTTCTAATGCAACTCATTGTTAGGATTGAATTGCGGAAACCAAGAATGACAAACAAAAATCAAATAAAACAAAATAACCACACTCAAAAAATCAATGTGATTTGGCTCAACAAGCTACGCTTATCAACATAAGAGAATAGTTCATTAACCAAAGCAAACTAACCTTACAAATTCAGATAACTGGTCATACCACATATTGAGACTCTAGTTATTAAGTTATGGAACATGCATAACACACAACTAGATCCCTCGCTTGAGTTAAGTGTTATGCCTTTTTGACTAGACCCAACTCCTTGGTCGATCTAGTACCTAAGTCTCCTAGTAAACTCGGATGTCTAATAGGAATCCCATGCCAGACCACTGGCCAAACCCAGATTCCCTGGGAAACTAGCCCCGAAAGACAGACATGTAGAATACAATAGACAGTACGCCTTGATCCATCTTGGGATCACTGGATGCTCCGAAGACTGTGCCCGTAGGCTCGCTGGGACCCCTTGACTGAGTCTAGTGCTATGCTCCCAAGCTAGACCCGACTCCTTGGCTGATCCAGTGCCTAGGCCTCCCCGCAAGCTAGGACACCTGGTGAGAATTTCGCAGTGGAACCTATCTCTTGAGGGCATGGTTTCCCAGAAGATAATTTGGTACCTAAGCCCCTGGCTAGCGTAAGATCTTCGAGTATTCTAGAACACTTGATTGAGTTTAAGTGCTAGACTTGACTCCTTGGCTGATATTTTACTCTTCAATTTTGCCTAAAGACAAAAGAGAAGAATGGGGGACAATTGTTGTGCCATGAAAAATAAAAGGAGAGAAAAATGAGTAATTTTCAAAAAATAAGTGAAAAATGAAAAAGCTGGCGACAAAAGGGATTGTCGCCAGCTGATCCGCGGCCACCAGCCTCGCGGCAGTCAACCGCGAGGGCTAGCCACGCAGCTGCATGCCACGAGGGCAAGCCTCGTGGCACTTGGCCTCGAGCCGCCTCGTGGCATGAAGCTTGACGCAAGCCTCGCGGCAAAGAGCATGTCACGAGGCTGCGACAGCTTGCTGGGTGCCAGCCTTGCGACTGGAGGCAAGCCGTGAGGGTCAGCCTTACGGTTATTTACCGCGGGCTGCCTCGCGGCTGCTTTCTGCGAGCTGGCTAGGCTAGCTCACGGCAGCATGCTGTGGGTTGCCCCCAATGGCTGCTTGCCACGGGCTAAAGGCAGCCAGCTCACGGCTGTTTCCCTCGGCGGCCTTGCGGCAGCATGCCGTGAGCTACCTCCCAGCTAGAGAATGGCGACAAAAACCTCTTCTCGACCAAGTCTAAACCCCACTCAGCAACTGCCACGTGTCGACACCATCCACCCTTGAGAATCGTGCCCTATAAATACCCAGCTAGAGGACATTGATGAGAACTTCCAATTTTGATAAAATTTATACATTTTGAATGCATCTTTACTATTTTTGTGGATAGACATTGGGATTCGCGACTGACTTTGGCAATGGAGGGTCTTCATGGGGAAAGATTCCCGCGAGCCTTCTAACACATTTTTTGAGCATCAACAGGGTCAAATCCTTGCGGCGAAGATAAAAGTTCTCGACGAACCTAGCGGGGAAGGAAAAACCTTGCGACGAGACCTCGTGGCGACGCCTTGTGGCAAGAGCTAATGACGAAGCCTTGTGGCGATCATCCTAGCGGCAAACTCCCTTGAGGCGACCTCTCTTACGGCAACCTAACTTCACCCGACACCGAGCTCGAGTGGACCCCATATCACAAATTTTAATTGTTGTATTTTGGCAACAATACATGTATTTCTGTGTATAACAATTGCAAACAATCAATTAAAAATAATATATAAGATATTCACTGATCATAGTTCTGATTGTAGGATATATCTCTACTCGGTGATCAACTCAGTCTGTATCAACTGGCTCAGATGGAGTCAGCTCAACATTCTACGCAAGAGAAGAGGACGAATGATGTGCATGGAGTGTCAACATAAATGAGTATGGGTAGGGACCTCTTAAGGGATGAAAAGTCGACCTATGAGAGGGGACAGATTATGGTACAGTCTCAGGTGAGTGAGATGTGGGTAGAATTGTTATATAGCCCATAGGATATGTGTAACACCCCAATTCTCGGGAGCGTTAACGTAACGTAAGATTCCGGGGATAAATTTTTTTCAAACAAAAATCCAACACAAAAACCATTCCCCGAAGATCCCGTTACACCTTCTCGGTATATCAACTATGAACCATTAATAAACCAAGACAGGTTCACTAACACAAATGCGGAAGCTAGATCGAAACCTCAACAGGTCATAACCAAAACCACTTTATTTATATATAAAGTTGCACCAACGTTTACATGACGTTTTCAAAAGTAAATAACATAACTGAAAAGACATAATGTAAACTATCCGCTAATCGCCGTCACTCCTCGACGATTCCTTTCCCTTTTGCACCGCTGCATTCACCTGGAACGTTTGAATATTCCAGGGACAAAGTCCAAATTAGATGATGAATCATCTAAGTGAGAGTTCAAAACACATTTTTCATGAATAATGCAAGACATGAAATAAACCAATATACCCGGTAAGCCCTAGCTCAAGAGAATTCCCACGCGCTTAACCCTACCATGGGGAAAGAGCAATCTCTCTAAAAGCTATGCCACCACACCGACTCGACGACACGACGACGCGACGCGATTCTAGCTTAAATGGGGCTGCCAACGCATCTCACCAGAATACGTTCCCACCTTAAGCATCCAGGAACCACCATACAATCCCAACTCCAAAATTTCACATGGACCACCTAGTCGTCCTAGTGCAACTTCCCTAGCCAAACGGCCTGGCACGGAAATCAAGGCGGCTATCCTGACATGCACACCCAGCATCAGATACCCGTATTATTCCGTCACGCCCTTGGAGAATTACGGCTACACTATCCAGACAACATCCTAGGCTGACATCCCACATGAACAACACAGTATGGATCACCTAGTCGTCCTAGTGCAACTTCCCTGACCAAACGGTCTGGCACGGAAACCAAGGCGGCTATCCTGACATGCACACTAGCATCAGATACCCCTATTATTCCGTCACGCCCTTGGAGAATTATGGCTACACTATCCAGACAACATCCGAGGCTGACATTCCATACGTACACATAAAACTCAAGACAATGCCACAATTCACAATTCAATGCATCGTATAAACAACATTTATAAAATGCAATGCACAATTCAAAACGTTTAGGGACAAACCTCCCTCATAAATCCAACCGTCACCGGTTACCATTTTAATGCACAAAACCATTTTGCATGAAATCACCATATGTTCAGATAGAACAAGCACAATAAATCAAGTTTTGGAGGAGAACCACTCATAAGAAAGCCAAATTTTGGTAGCGAACAACTCACATTGAACGAAACTCAGAACACCTCGAATCTTGTGCCCAACCTCAATTTTCGTGCAACTCCTCAAGTCTTTTAACCAAACCACATTCTTACAGGTCCTCACGCGCTGCCCAAGTGCTCTACGCGTGTGATGCCTCACGTATGCTTTAAAAACCCTCTATCCACTAAACCCGAAGCACTCTCGTCTAGCACAAATGTATCACAATTTCGAATGAGAGAATCCTTAGCCTTGAGCCCCTATTTATATGTTTAGGAAACTTAGCCACCAAGAAATATATATTCTGCAATCATTTCAAATCTTTCAAAATATTTTCCAATCATTCCAAATCTTCTAATATTTTCTATAATCATTCCAAATCTTTTGATATCTTTTGCAAATCATTCCAAAATCTTCTAAGATTCTCTACAATCATTGTAAATCTTCTATAATCATTCAAAATCTTCTAATATCTTTTGTAATCATTCCAAAATCTTCTAAGATTCTCTGCAATCATTGTAAATCTTCTATAATCATTCCAAATCTTCTAATATCTTTTGTAATCATTCCAAAATCTTCTAAGATTCTCTGCAATCATTGTAAATCTTCTATAATCATTCCAAATCTTCTAATATCTTTTGTAATCATTCCAAAATCTTCTAAAATCTTCTGCAATCATTGTTATCCAAATCAAATCTTTTCTTATCCAATCAAATCTTATACAAATCTTATCCTTAAAGTCATCATGAGCCTTCATCTTATCTCTAACGTCATCATGAGACTTCATCCTTATCTCTAAAGTCATTTATGAAGCTTTTTCCTGAATCTCCCAAATGCCCCTAGTAAAAAGATTTTAAGAATTACACTTTGGCCCGAACTTTTGGATAATTGCACTTAGACCCTTTTCAACATGGTCCCCGGGCTAATTTTTAATTGCATTTTAGTCCCTGAAAAATGGACTAATTACGCTAATGCCCCTAATTTTTAGGTAAATTACACTTTTACCCAACCTCAAAAATTACGATTTTGCCCCCGGCTCAAAAACTGAATTTCTCTTTAAAGACCTTTATAACCCTTTGAAATATCCCAAAACACTCTCTTTAAAATTCCGAAAAAATATCGTTTCGATCTCCCTCCGTCAATTTCAAAAAAACTGCACTTAGGCCCGAATCTTCGTTTTAGCTACAAACCCTTTTATTTCTTCCAAAAACTACTGAAGAGTTACTCTATATGCCAAATATGAACTTCCTTGGGGTTCCATTGACTTCCCAGATGCCCCGTATGATAATTCAGTATTTCAGCCTAAATCACAATTGCCTTTTTTTTAGCTGTACCAGGAACCGTTCCTGATCCAACTTCTTTTGATGCCTAAAATCATAACTCGTATTACTTGTCGATACTATACCATTTTTCCTTGGCTATCTATGGTCCAGGGTATTCCCTCTGACTAATTCGATCGTCCAAAGTTGCATTAGTGTACCCTATAGTCTTATTTTCCACAAAGTCCATTTATGCCCTTCATCAAATATTATTTATGACCTCAAATCATTCTCGGGTATTACATTCTCCCCCCTAAATAAATTTCGTCCTCGAAATTTGGTCCGTGATAATTGAATCACTGCTATTGTTAATGTCTCCCAATTGAAATGTCCTAATTACCATTCCTAATCCTTAGAATTTACTCATAACCTACATCTCTATATGATTCGAGCTTACCAAACATGTCTCTTATCTTCCAGAATATCTTGTTGTAGCTCAAAACAGGCGGTTACACATATCCAAAATAATTCATAATACTTAATATTATTTCTAATCGTGTCCTCAAAATACATTTCATTGACTCCCAGCCGACTTTATTGCTAATGCATATGACAAAATCACACAGAAATTGACAACATTGAACTTAACTCGACGTACCTTTCTCTTTTGTCCAGTAGATATCGTTGTCATCCTTTGACAGGTAGAAAACTCGTCCAGGGCGAGGTTTTTGAGCCTCGTTTGCTTTTCCCATTTGTTCCACCTTCTGCCTCTTTGGACATTCGCTCGAGTAGTGACCAGGTTGTTGACACGAAAAACATGTAATCCTCATTCGATTCCCGGTCGGTGGTGCCTCTTTATTCTTAGGACAATCATTTTGCTTGTGTCCCTCTTCACCACACGAAAAACATCGAATATGTCCTTGGAAACATTGTTTCCCGGAGTGTACCTTGCCGCATCGGGAACATGGCTCATTGCTTTTGGAGTTCCTTCCATCTGATTTATGCTCCCCACCTTTCGGATCTTTTTTCTTCTCGTCCGATCGAATCAAACTAACTCGCAGTAGATTAGTCTCAGTGGATAAGGCTCTATGCAATGCCTCATTGTAGGTGTCCAAAGTCCACGAGCTAAGAGCTTGCTGCAGTCCTACTTTCAATCCACCCACAAATTTCTGGGCTTTCTGCCACTCATCGGCTTCGTACATAGGTACATATCGGATCAGTTGAGTAAACTTTACGTCATATTGGGTCACCGACATCTCGTCAGTCTGCTTCAACTTCATGAACTCCCAAGTCTTTTCTTCTCTCCAGCTTCGAGGAAAATATTTTGTGTCAAACGCTTCCTTGAATCTAGCCCAAGTCACAGGTTGAGCTTGCCTTGGCCTTGGATCTTGTTCCACTTGCCTAGGTGTCCTTTGCAAAGCTCGCTGGGCTGATTGCCACCATCGTGCAGCGTCTTCCTCAAGCATGAATGTAGCACAGTTGACCTTATCTTCGTCACTGCACTGCAAATGTTGGAGCAGCTTCTCAGTTTGCTCCATCCAGTATTCTGCCATGCAGGGGTCGTCTTCGGCTTTTCCCCTGAACACCGGGGGTCTCTGTCGGCGATACTGATCCAACACATGAGTTGTATGCCTCGATGGCTCGTTCCTTGTTACATGTGTCAGCATGCCTTCTAAGATTCTTTCCATTCGATCAAATCTATTCTCACTAGGACCTAATCGCTCCTCTTGTCGTCCATCGTTTGTGACACGATTCGCAGAACGGCTATGATGACTGCTACTACTGTCACTTTCATCTCGCTCGCTGAGATCCATGACTCTTCGAGTTTTCACCATCTGAAAAGGAAAAACACTTCCTTAATCAGTGCAAATCTCACGTAAAGATAATCTCTATCTTGCTAAAAGATCTTTCAGGTCCCACAACCATTAAGGATACCTTGTCCAAATATCAAATCATGAATAGTGACAATTTCTAATCTCCAATCATCTTTACGGGACTCAATCCTACAACCCGACCACTTCATTTTCTAGATCAACATTTGAACTAAACACTCTTGACTCGTTCCCATGAGTCGTTTCCTTGAGGTACCTTACCTCGATTCTCCACAACACTTATCGAATCATCCTAAGTTCAATATCCCTAGGATCCTTAAACCAAATGGAATTATTTCTAACTCGATCACTCCCGATAACTTCTAGTTATCTCAATACTCCACGCAATGATTTCAACTATTGACCTCAAATCGATAGTTTCTAAATTTCTAACAAAATCTATAATCATCAAATAACCATCGCTCTAATCAGAGTCCCTTAAATTTCAAACCCTAATCAGAGTCTCTTAAATTCCAAACCTTCGCTCTGATACCAATTGTAACACCCCAATTCTCGGGAGCGTTAACGTAACGTAAGATTCCGGGGATAAATTTTTTTCAAACAAAAATCCAACACAAAAACCATTCCCCGAAGATCCCGTTACACCTTCTCAGTATATCAACTATGAACCATTAATAAACCAAGACAGGTTCACTAACACAAATGCGGAAGCTAGATCGAAACCTCAACAGGTCATAACCAAAACCACTTTATTTATATATAAAGTTGCACCAACGTTTACATGACGTTTTCAAAAGTAAATAACATAACTGAAAAGACATAATGTAAACTATCCGCTAATCGCCGTCACTCCTCGACGATTCCTTTCCCTTTTGCACCGCTGCCTTCACCTGGAACGTTTGAATATTCCAGGGACAAAGTCCAAATTAGATGATGAATCATCTAAGTGAGAGTTCAAAACACATTTTTCATGAATAATGCAAGACATGAAATAAACCAATATACCCGGTAAGCCCTAGCTCAAGAGAATTCTCACGCGCTTAACCCTACCATGGGGAAAGAGCAATCTCTCTAAAAGCTATGCCACCACACCGACTCGACGACACGACGACGCGACGCGATTCTAGCTTAAATGGGGCTGCCAACGCATCTCACCAGAATACGTTCCCACCTTAAGCATCCAGGAACCACCATACAATCCCAACTCCAAAATTTCACATGGACCACCTAGTCGTCCTAGTGCAACTTCCCTAGCCAAACGGCCTGGCACGGAAATCAAGGCGGCTATCCTGACATGCACACCCAGCATCAGATACCCGTATTATTCCGTCACGCCCTTGGAGAATTACGGCTACACTATCCAGACAACATCCTAGGCTGACATCCCACATGAACAACACAGTATGGATCACCTAGTCGTCCTAGTGCAACTTCCCTGACCAAACGGTCTGGCACGGAAACCAAGGCGGCTATCCTGACATGCACACTAGCATCAGATACCCCTATTATTCCGTCACGCCCTTGGAGAATTATGGCTACACTATCCAGACAACATCCGAGGCTGACATTCCATACGTACACATAAAACTCAAGACAATGCCACAATTCACAATTCAATGCATCGTATAAACAACATTTATAAAATGCAATGCACAATTCAAAACGTTTAGAGACAAACCTCCCTCATAAATCCAACCGTCACCGGTTACCATTTTAATGCACAAAACCATTTTGCATGAAATCACCATATGTTCAGATAGAACAAGCACAATAAATCAAGTTTTGGAGGAGAACCACTCATAAGAAAGCCAAATTTTGGTAGCGAACAACTCACATTGAACGAAACTCAGAACACCTCGAATCTTGTGCCCAACCTCAATTTTCGTGCAACTCCTCAAGTCTTTTAACCAAACCACCTTCTTACAGGTCCTCACGCGCTGCCCAAGTGCTCTACGCGTGTGATGCCTCGCGTATGCTTTAAAAACCCTCTATCCACTAAACCCGAAACACTCTCGTCTAGCACAAATGTATCACAATTTCGAATGAGAGAATCCTTAGCCTTGAGCCCCTATTTATATGTTTAGGAAACTTAGCCACAAAGAAATATATATTCTGCAATCATTTCAAATCTTTCAAAATATTTTCCAATCATTCCAAATCTTCTAATATTTTCTATAATCATTCCAAATCTTTTGATATCTTTTGCAAATCATTCCAAAATCTTCTAAGATTCTCTACAATCATTGTAAATTTTCTATAATCATTCAAAATCTTCTAATATCTTTTGTAATCATTCCAAAATCTTCTAAGATTCTCTGCAATCATTGTAAATCTTCTATAATCATTCCAAATCTTCTAATATCTTTTGTAATCATTCCAAAATCTTCTAAGATTTTCTGCAATCATTGTAAATCTTCTATAATCATTCCAAATCTTCTAATATCTTTTGTAATCATTCCAAAATCTTCTAAAATCTTCTGCAATCATTGTTATCCAAATCAAATCTTTTCTTATCCAATCAAATCTTATACAAATCTTATCCTTAAAGTCATCATGAGCCTTCATCTTATCTCTAACGTCATCATGAGACTTCATCCTTATCTCTAAAGTCATTTATGAAGCTTTTTCCTGAATCTCCCAAATGCTCCTAGTAAAAAGATTTCAAGAATTACACTTTGGCCCGAACTTTTGGATAATTGCACTTAGACTCTTTTCAACATGGTCCCCGGGCTAATTTTTAATTGCATTTTAGTCCCTGAAAAATGGACTAATTACGCTAATGCCCCTAATTTTTAGGTAAATTACACTTTTACCCCAACCTCAAAAATTACGATTTTGCCCCCGGCTCAAAAACTGAATTTCTCTTTAAAGACCTTTATAACCCTTTGAAATATCCCAAAACACTCTCTTTAAAATTCCGAAAAAATATCGTTTCGATCTCCCTCCGTCAATTTCAAAAAAACTGCACTTAGGCCCGAATCTTCGTTTTAGCTACAAACCCTTTTATTTCTTCCAAAAACTACTGAAGAGTTACTCTATATGCCAAATATGAACTTCCTTGGGGTTCCATTGACTTCCCAGATGCCCCGTATGATAATTCAGTATTTCAGCCTAAATCACAATTGCCTTTTTTTTAGCTGTACCAGGAACCGTTCCTGATCCAACTTCTTTTGATGCCTAAAATCATAACTCGTATTACTTGTCGATACTATACCATTTTTCCTTGGCTATCTATGGTCCAGGGTATTCCCTCTGACTAATTCGATCGTCCAAAGTTGCGTTAGTGTACCCTATAGTCTTATTTTCCACAAAGTCCATTTATGCCCTTCATCAAATATTATTTATGACCTCAAATCATTCTCGGGTATTACAATATGGCATCGCGCCAAATGGCTATTCGAACTGAGTTATGGGAACTAATGTATGTGGGTGCGATGACTAAGGATATAAAGGAGTAGACGGGATAACATGTATGGAGATAAAATGAGAAGACTGTGAACCAGCACTATTGGGATCTGGAGAAGATGTGTCCCTATAGGATCAATGTCTTCCTTTACCCCTACTACTCCTACCCCTACTTGGTTCGGGAGATAAATGTCCTAACATTTGTTTTGAGAATTACATGAAAAATAAAAAAAATTAAAACGTACAAGGTCACATACATTTAAAAATACAAAATATATTAAACCCTCTCCTTAAATCTATAAACCAACCCCTCCTTAAATCTGTCAACTAATTCCCTGCTCAATTAAACCCTCCCCTTAAATCTTAAATCCCATCCATTCATCATTAAAAAATTAGAAACCATATATTAAGTCAAGCTTTTTTAATTTCTAATAAGGGATTTAATAAAAAAGTTAAGTTAAAAAATTAGAAAATATTCTTAACAACCAAACTAAACCACAAGTTGTTATTTATTTTAATTATATATTATTATCTAATTTTATTAAGAATTATTTTAATTAAATTTAAAGTCAAAATATCTCGTTTAATAGGAAAAAACATTTATTTGTACCTACAAAAATTATTGAACAACCATATTATTAATATTAATAACATCATAAATTTATAATTAAAATTAAATTAAAATTTTAAATTTTATTCAAAATTTATAATTAAACACCCCCGCAACCACCAAAGACCCCACCCCCACTGTGACTCCCCCCACTTAAAACCTGTGATTATTATTAATTTAGTTTTAATTATATATTATTATTATTATTTAATTTTATTAAAAACATTAATTAAATTTAAAATCAAAATATCTCGTTTAATAATAAAAAAATTTATTTGTACCTACAAAAATTATTTAACAACAATATTATTAATATTAATAACATATTAAAACTAAATTAAAAATTTTAATTCCCACCCACCCCATTATTAATATTAATAACATATTAAAACTAAATTAAAAATTTTAATTCCCACCCACCCACTCTCTCTCCCCCCCCCCCCCAAAAAAAAAAAAAAAAAAAAAAAAATCCCGTGAACCACCAAACCCCCCACCCCTCCCCCACTATGAACCAAGGATCCCCCATAATTAAATCCACACTGTGATTATTATTAATTTAGTTTCTGATATGCCTTGTAAACTTGGAGAATCACAAGACTTAAAAGAGTCGCGAGGCATGGACATGAAGTCCAAAGGCCCAACTGGTTGTAGAAAATTAAGAAAACAAGCCGATGGAGCAAGAGGTCGAGTTGAGACCAAGTGGGGAGGACCCACTCGGTTCTGCCGAGTGAGTACGACACTACTTTGGTTTTTCGAGCATAACTTTCTCATATGAGATCTGATTGAGATAATTCAAATTCCTATGGAAAGATAAGAGAATTATCTACAATTTTTAGGTTTTGAGTTTTAAGATATTCGAGTTGAATCAAGGTGTAAATCTAGCATGAAATTGATACGCTTGCACTATTAAGGCTTAGAGTCAAGTATTGAAGGAAGATGGATCCGAACCAAGACAAAAGCCAAAAAGAAGGCATGAACGAGTGGCCCCCAACTCGGTCATGATCGAGTGGCCCCCCACTCGGTCACGACCGAGTGGCCCCTCACTCGGTCATGGGAGACCAAATTTCCCTCACTTTTCATGACCTACTCGATTATGCCAAGTAGGTACAACACTGCTTTGGTTTTTTTGCCATAACTTTCTCATACGAACTCTAATTGAGCTAATTCAAATCTTATAGAAAGCTAAGAGAATTATCTACAACTTTTATGTTTTGAGTTTTGAGAGACTCGAGCTCAATCAATGTGAAAATCGGGCATTAAGTTGAGATATGGGAACCACTCAAACTGAGCCAAGGAAAAGGGCAAAAGAAGGCATGATCAAGTGACCCCCCACTCGGTCATGGTTGAGTGGGCTTGGGCCAATCTCTCATCTTTTCCCTCTCAGATAGGTCGCGAAATCATAGAAATGGGCCGCGAGATTCTTGCCTCGATTCTCGCACGTCTTCTCTCTCTCCTCTTCTATAAATATGAGACCATGCATTTATCTCAAGGTACGCACGCTAGAGTAATTGAAGTACAATTTCTCATTTTCTCTCGAGATCTGACTGAAGCATCAGAGGGTTTGCGCGGGGACCCCCACCCGCGTCCTAACGGTGCTCTCGTTTTGTAGGCCACTCGTCATCCAAGGCCACTTGTCACCTCAAGTCACTCGTCATCCAAGGCCACTCGTTGCCTCAGGTCACTCGTCATCCCAGGCCACTCGTTGCCTCAGATCACTCGTCATCCAAGGCCACTCGGTCATCCACGGCCACTTGTCACCTCAAGTCACTCGGTTATCTTGGGCCACCAGATCATCAGACCCTCAGCTCACCTTGGTCACGAGACCTCAGCTCGCCTTGGTCACGAGATCTCAGCTCGCCTTGGTCACGAGATCTCAGCTCCCCTTGGTCACGAGACCTGAGCTCACCTTAGTCACAAGACCTGAGCTCGCCTTGGTCACGAGACCTCAGCTCCCCTTGGTCACGAGACCTCAGCTCACCTTGGTCACGAGACCTCAACTGGCCTTGGTCATGAGACCCTCAGCTCCCCTTGGTCATGAGACCTCATCTCGCCTGCACGTTGGAGATGAGATTTTTCTCTCATCGCACCTTGGCGACAAGACTCTCAGGACACTTGACTCTCAGAACCCTTAAGACTCAGAAGTCTCTAGAAATTCCCATGGTCAACCACGCACCTTACATTCTCCCACTTAAAAAAAAAAAAAAAATAGATTGTTGTATTTTGGGAACAACAATTGGTGCCGTCTGTGGGAACCGCAAGACAAAAAGTCAACTTAAGAATGACAAACACCTGTGGACACCGACGAACTCTCTCTCAAGGCGTAGAAACACGCCTACCACCACGGAACTCTTAACAACAGGGAGAGCCTCACATTATTCCCGATTCTCACCCACAATGAGCACCTCTGCCCCCTCATAATACTCAACCCCAAGGAGGTGATCACTCCGTTTCCCCAAGCCAACAGGTGGGGAACTAATCAGTCCCACCTCCACTTAACATCGGCTCAGGGCCACTTCCTACTGATTAAGCTAGGACTTCACGACAGCCACCGCGTACGGTCTCGTGGGAAGAGTATGAAGCATTGAGACAGTGACACGTTGAGGGCATGTAGGCACCTCAAGACATGGCTGGCATACTCCAAGGTATGATGCCTGGAGGGACGTTGCCCGATACTTTGAAAAAGTTTATGCCACCACCTAAGCCTCAGCCCGAGGTGGGAGTTGATTCCTATCAAGAGGGCACTCCTGATTCTCATTCCTGATCCACTCCTCGTCGGAAGGATAGATCATCACCACCAAGGAAGAATCCTCGTGCCATACCTCGAAGAAAGGAGAGCCCACGAAAGGAAAATAGGGCTAGAAGCACCCAAAGACGGAGATACCATGAAACTAGGGTCGGCACGCCAGCAAGACATGATAACCAAACAGTAGCAAGTATACGAGATGACATGAAAAGGATAGTTGAAGAAGTACTTGAACGAAAGAAATTGATCCCAGCGACGGAGGAGCAACAACGCAGAAAATGTTCATTTACTATAGATTTATTGGAGAAGCCAGTGCCTAGAAAATTCAAGATGCCTCAAATCACCCCCTATTCCGGCAAGGATGATCCCTATGATCACATTTAAAGCTATGAGTCGTTGATGATATTGCACGAATGGGACAATGACATAATGTGTCGAGCTTTCTCCTTAACTCTGTCAGGGCATGCTCGAACATGGTTCAACAGTTTACCTGAGGCCTTTATCTCTTCATTCGGTCAGCTCAGAATGGAATTTGTTAAGGGATTTATGATTAATAGTCGAAGAAAAAATGACGCCACATACTTGCTCAGTATTGACAGGGGAACAAAGAAACTCTGCATCAGTATGTGGATAGATTTCGGAATGCCACCCTCGAAGTTTATGATTTACCAATTGCAATGGCAGTGTCTGCTATGTTACACGGAACACGATTAACTCCCTTACAAGAATCATTATCTTTGGACCCACAAACATCCCTAGCAGATTTGTTTACTAGAGCAAATAAATACATGCTCCATACGGAAGTTATGAGAGTTGTAGGTAGGAATGAGGGCAGAGAGCGAAAAAGGAGGGAAAGCAATGTTGAAGAGGACTCCATATGGGTTAGGGGATCAGATATACCTCAGCCCCAGTTCCACCATTACACCAAACATCTCCAACCTCGGTCCACCATACTTGCAGCCATCGAAGGGTCAGGTCTCATTAGACTCCCGAAAAAAGGTTGACTAGAATAGAGACAAATATTGTAGATATCACAGAACCCATGGTCATTGCACTGACCAGTGCCGGGAGTTAAGAGATCAAATTGAGATGCTAGTTCGTGAAGGACATCTTTGAAGGTATGTACAGGTCAAAGATAGTGAGCCTCGAAGAGGAGAAGATAGACAAGAAGAGCGGGGGAGATCAAATCAGAGATGTCAAGAGAGAGGAAGGGATTACAGAGAGAATCCACCTCTAGACAATGAACCAGTTCATGAGCCCATACATGTTATCTCGGGCGGTGAAACTATGGAAGGGGACTCCTCCTATTTCATCAAGACATGCCACGAAAGGACATACCCTTAGAAGAAGGCAGTCAGCCACCATTAATGCCCTCAAAGGGAAAACTGGGAGCAAAATTCAGACACATAGAAAAGAATCTATGTTAAAGATCGAGAAACTAAACATTTTGAAGTTGTGCATGACCTATGTATTTCGTGCTCAGAGGCAACAACAAGACCCAAAATGAAATAGTGGATGTACTCACTTATTTCAAAAAATGTAGCGTTTTCATTACACATTGCTTTGTGAAAGTTTCTTTGCTATGCTCTGCTTACAGGAAATAAAAACAAACTCAAGCCCGTTGCCCCGCTCACAGCTCGGCAACGAGGAAAAAATAAACTCAAGCCCATTGCCCCGCTCACGGCTCGGCAACGAGGAAAAAATAAACTCAACCCCGTTGTCCCGCTTATAGCCCGGCAACGAGATAAAAGTACATTCAAACCCATTACCCCGCTCATGGCCCAGCAATGAGGTAAAAATACATTCAAGCCTGTTGTCCCGCTTATAGCCCGACAACAAGGTAAAAGTACATTCAAGCCCGTTGTCCCGCTTATAGCTCGATAATGAGGTAAAAGTACATTCAAACCCATTGCCCCGCTCACAGCCCGGCAATGAGGTAAAAGTACATTCAAGCCAGTTGTCCCGCTTATAGCCCGACAATGAGGTAAAAGTACATTCAATCCCTTTGTCCAGCTTATAGCCCGACAACGAGGTAAAAGTACATTCAAACCCATTGCCTCGCTCACAGCCCGGCAATGAGGTAAAAGTACATTCAAGCCCGTTGTCCTACTTATAACCCAGTAGCGAGGTAAAAGTACATGCAAGCCCATTGCCCCGCTCATGGCTCGGCAATAAGGTAAAAGTACAATCAAGCCCATTGCCTCGTTCACGGCCCAGCAATGAGGTAAAAGTACATTCAAGCCTGTTGCTCTGCTCACAGCCCGACAACGAGGGAAAAATGAACTTAAGGCTATTGTCCTTCTCATCGCCAGACAACAAGGGAAAAGAAAGTGCAAACCTATTATCCTACGCACAACTCCATAACTGGGAGCAGAATTAAACTCATTGTTCGGTGCATAGTTCGACATCTATGGAAAGCGAACTTACTAGTATATCTACCTCATACTTCTGCAAAGGAATTGAAAATCACTAGAGCCTAGAAATTTAAAAGCATGGTGTGAAAACAAGCTAGAGAGGATGTGTAGAAGATGAAGCAACTAAAAGAGAAGTAATGGTCAAAAGTTTACAGGACAAAATACTCTTTCACCCAGAGCTCCCGGCTAAAAGAATAGGGAGAAATTGATATACCCTGCAAACTTGGAGAATCACAACACCTAAAAGAGTTGCGAGACATGGACATAAAGCCCAAAGGACCAACGGGTTGTAGGAAATCAAGGAAACAAGCCGATGGAGCAAGAGGTCAAGCCGAGACCAAGTGGGGAGGACCCACTCGGTTATGCCAAGTAGGTACGACACTACTTTGGTTTTTCGGGCATACCTTTCACATATGAGCTTAGATTGAGGTAATTCAAAGTCCTCTGGAAAGATAAGAGAATTATCTACAACTTTCATGTTTTGAGTTTTAAGAGATTCGAGCTGAATCAAGGTGTAAATCTAGCATGAAGTTGATGCACTTACATTATTAAGGCTTAGAGTCAAGTATTGAAGGAAGATGGATCCGAACCAAGACAAAAGCCAAAAAGAAGGCATGAACGAGTGGCCCCCCACTCGGTCATGGGGAGACCAAATTTTCTTCACTTTTCATGACCCACTCGGTTATGACGAGTGGGTACGATACTACTTTGGTTTTTTTTCCATAACTTTCTCATACGAACTCCAATTGAGCTAATTCAAAGTCCTATGGAAAGCTAAGATAATTATCTATAACTTTTATGTTTTGAGTTTTGAGAGACTCGAGCTAAATCAATGTGAAAATCTGACATTATGTTGAGATATGGGAACAACTCAAAACCGAGCGAAGGAAAAGGGCAAATTAAGACATGATTGGGTGGCCCCCCACTCGGTCATGACCGAGTGGTCACCCACTTGATCATTGTCGAGTGGGCTTGGGCCAATCTCTCCTCTTTTCCCTCTCAGATGGGCCGCAAAATCATCAAAATGGGCTGCGAAATTCTCGCCCCGATTCTCGCACGTCTTCTCTCTCTCCTCCGCTATAAATATGAGACCATGCCTTCATCTCAAGGTACGCACGCTAGAGTAATTGAAGTACAATTTCTCATTTTCTCTCGAGATCTGATTGAAGCATCGGAGGGTTTGCGCGGGGACCCCCACTCGCGTCCTAACGGTACTCTAGTTTTGTAGGCCACTCGTCGCCTCAGGTCACTCGTCATCCAAGACCGCTCGTCCCCTCAGGTCACTCGATCATCCGAGGCCACTCGTCGCCTCAGGTCACTCGTCATCCGAGGCCACTCGTCGCCTTAGGTCACTCGGTCATCCAAGGCCACTCGTCGCCTCAGGTCACTCGGTCATCCAAGGCCACTCGTCGCCTCAGGTCACTTATCATCCCAGGCCACTCGTCGCCTCAGGTCACTCGGTCATCCAAGGCCACTCGTCGCCTCCGGTCACTCGTTCATCCGAGGCCACTCGTCGCCTCAGGTCACTCGGTCATCCCAGGCCACTCGTCGCCTCAGGTCACTCGGTTATCTTGGGCCACCAGATCATCAGCCCACCAGATCATTAGACCACCAAATCATCAGACCCTTAGCTCACCTTGGTCACGAGATCTCAGCTCGCCTTGGTCACGAGATCTCAGCTCCCCTTGGTCACGAGACCTGAGCTCCCCATAGTCAAGAGACCTGAGCTCGCCTTGGTCACGAGACCTCAGCTCCCCTTGGTCACGAGACCTCAGCTCCCTTTGTTCACCAGACCCTCAGCTCCCTTTGGTCACAAGACCTTAGCTCGCCTTGGTCACGAGACCCTCAGCTCCCCTTGGTCACGAGACCTCAGCTCGCCTTGGTCATGAGACCCTCAGCTCCCCTTGGTCACGAGACCTCAGCTCGCGTGCACGTTGGAGGTGAGATTTTACTCTCATCGCACGTTGGCGACAAGACTCTTAGGACACTTGACTCTCAGAACCCTTAAGACTCAGAAGTCTCTAGAAACTCTCGTGGTCAACCACACACCTTACATTCTCCCACGTTGAAAAAAAAAAAAATAGACTGTTATATTTTGACAACAACAGTTTCAATTATATATTATTATCTAATTTTGTTAAAATTTATTTTAATTAAATTTAAAATCAAAATATCTCGTTTAATAATAAAAAAAATTTATTTGTACTTACAAAAATTATTTAACAACCATATTATTAATATTAATAATATATTAAAACTAAATTAAAAATTTAAATTTTTGCCCACTTCCCACATGAGCCAACACCCCACACCCCCCCCCCCCCCCACACACACTATGAACCACCAGACACCCTACCCCACCCCCACCCCTACTATGAACCAAAGATCCACCCCCCCACGTTGAAACCTTCCAACTCTATCCCATTTCTACGCTTCTCTTTTGAATTAATGGATTTGGTTATTCTATTAGTTAGGAAAGGGCTTAGGCAATATGCTAATGTTATTTATTGTAACAGTTATAGATTCAGGATTCAGGAGCGTGTTTCTGTTTAATGGATATAAACTTATTGTTTAATCCCATATTGTCATTAAACCAAGGGGGAATCCAGACAGGTGGGTTGGACTGGGCAAAATTGAGAGTGGGTTACTACTAAAAATTAAAAAAATTATACTATAAATTTAAATTTTGTTGTGAGCTGCTCTAGGATGAAACTCACTACTAAATTTGTCGCTGCATTAAACAATGACAATATACATATTATACAAACTTGTTGTTTAATGTCATCGAATTTGTTCTCGTTTTCATCCATGTCCTCAAGCAAATAAAAGAAATTATATATCAAAGCACAAAACTTATATTTGGAATCAGTCACCACATTCAAATCATTTGTTATGCTCACATCTAAATCCTCAATCCAAAATACAACAATAACAAATAAATAAAACTAAACATACTTACATTCCCAAGCTCAAGAATCCATACACAATTCTAAACTTAATCATGCTTTGTCATGTACCTCGCACAATCGAATAGTGCAACAACCATTCTTGCAACCATCCCTTCTCGTTACTACAAACAAAGGTAGCAAGGTATTGTTTCCTTTTTTTCTTCTCTTTTTTTTGTTTCTTACTTTTCTCTTCTTTTCTTTTTCTTTTTTTTTTTGACTAAACGAGTGCATTTTATGCTCCATCTCGTTTTTTTTTTTCTTGACTAAACGAGTGCATTTTATGCTCCATCTCGCTCAACATTATTCACCTTATTTACTTAAACCTTATTTAGGCCTAACTCAGAGGGAACAATCACAAGAAAAGCATTACATTTATTTTTCATGCATAGTCACACAACTTCACAAAGAACATGTACATTAATGATCTTAGAACCCAAGTATACTTAACCTTGTTTTATAAGATATTGTTCATTTCAAATCAAAGACTTGATGTTAAACACTATAAGAAACCCAAATGCAAATCATGATTTCAAATAACAAGTTCTACTTATTTTAACTTTCACAAAATTTTATAGTCTAAGGGTTGGCCAAATATGCACCTAATATAAGTTTCACAAAAAATGTTCACATCAAAAACACCCAAGCAAAATAAATAACATATATCAACAATTAATAATTCCACCCCCCCCCCCCCCAAACTTATTTAACACATTGTCCTCAATGTGAAAGACAAAGAAGAAGGAGAATGACAAATGAATACTCCCCTAGCCACATAATTGAACACTACAAATACCCACGCCAGTCCAAATTGAATCAACTTTATTTTTCTTTCTTTTGAACCTGCACAGCATCACAAGTATGGGTTATTGGTCATATTTATTCAACAAAACTAAAATAAAATAATAAAAATAAAAAGGAAAAAGAGCTTGGGTTGCCTCCCAAGAAGCGTTTGTTTATAGTCATTAGCTTGACTATCTTAGAGACTCTAGTTCGGCTTGTGCAGCTGAAGGACTGAGTTGCTCTTCTCAAATCCACCATCTTCATAGTACTTCAAGCAATGTCCATTAACCTTGAAAGATTCTTCAATGTCCTTGAAAATCTCCACAACGCCATAAGGATGTACCTGCTTGACGATGAAAGGACCATACCATCTTGATTTCAACTTACCCGGGAAGAGCTTGAGCCTAGAATTGTAGAGAAGAACTTTCTCTCCAATCTTGAACTCTTTCTTATTAATATGTTTATCATGCCATCTCTTGGTCTTGTCCTTGTAGATCCATGCATTCTCATATGCTACTTCACGAAATTCCTCCATCTCATTAAGTTGCAATTTCCTGTGAGTATCTGCATCTTGCCAATTAAAGTTAAGAAATTTCATAACCCAATATGACATGCTTTTCCAAACACTAGCCTATATGGAGACATGCTAATAGGAGTTTTAAATGCAGTCCTATATGCCTATAATGCATCATCAAGCTTGAAGGACCAATCTTTCTTAGATGCATTTACAGTTTTCTCAAGAATTCTCTTTAACTCCCTGTTGGAAACTTCCACCTGGCCACTTGTTTGGGGATGATAGGGTGTGGCACCTTATGGGTTACCCCATACTTGCACAAAAGAGTACCAAATTGCTTATTACAAAGTGTGTGCCACCATCACTAATGATGGCTCTAGGTGTGCCAAAACATGTAAAAATGTGTTTCTTTAAGAACTTACTGCCACCTTGGCATCATTAGTAGGGCAAGCTATGGCCTCCACCCATTTGGACACATAATCCATAGCAATAAGAATATATTGATTTTGAGAAGATTTAGAAAAAGGGCCCATGAAGTCAATGCCCCAAACATCAAATAACTCACAAACTAAAATATTGTTCAAGGGCATCTCATTCTTCCTAGACAAATTTTCAACTCTTTGACACCTGTGATAGACAGAAACATAAGAGTGGGCATCCTTGAAAGAGTAGGCCAATAAAAACCAGATTGTAACACCTTGAATGTTGTTTTGGTATGGCCAAAGTGACCTTCTACCTTCTTATCATGACAATGGTGTAGAATCTGACTTACCTCCTCCTCAGGAACACACCTTCGAATTAACTGGTCAGCACAAACCTTATATAAGTAAGGCATCTCCCACAAATAATGCTTAGTTGTAGAAATAAATTTCTTCCTTTGTTGATATGAAAGATTAGGTGGAATGACCTTACCAACCAAGAAATTTACAATATCTGCATACCATGGTAAAGCTGAACTCCTAACTGCATATAGGTGTTCATCAGGGAACTTCTCTTGAATAGGGAACGGGTTCGGCTGCGCCATGGTTGAATGCTCCATTCGTGACAGGTGGTATGCAATAACGTTTTCAGTTCCTTTCTTGTCTCAAATCTCCAAATCAAACTTTTGAAGAAGCAAGATCCATCGAATGAGTCTCGATTTTGCATCCTTCTTAGCCAACAGGTACTTTAATGTCGTGTGATTTCTATACACAATAACTTTGGACAAAATCAAATAAGAATGGAATTTGTTAATTGCAAAGATTACTACAAGAAGTTCCTTTTCTATAGTAGCATAATTCTGTTGTGCTTCCATGAGGGTCCTACTAACATAATAGATGGTTTGAAACACCTTGTCCTTTCGTTGGCCTAAGACGGCTCCAACTGCACTATCACTAGCATCACACATAAGCTTAAATGGAAGTGTCCAATCTGGTGCTACCATTACAGGTGTTGTGATCAACTTCTCCTTTAAGTTGTGAAAAGCCTGCAAACAATCATCAAAAATGTTAAAAGTAACATCTTTGGATAATAAATTAGATAGCAGTCGAGAGATTAAGGAAAAATCCTTGATAAAATGTCTATAAAACCCGACATGTTCTAAGAAACTCCTCACAGTCTTGACAGAAGTAGGTGGCGGGAACTTCTCAATCACCTCCACCTTTGCACGATCCACTTGAATTCCCTCATTGGAAACCTTGTGTCCTAGCACAATGCCCTCCTACACCATGAAATGACACTTCTCCCAGTTCAAAACTAGGTTAGTATCCTCATAACGTTGTAAAACCAAAGACAGGTTATGTAAACAATCATCAAAAGAAGAGCCAAATACAGAAAAAAACATCCATAAATATTTCCATGAAATCCTCAATCATATCATGAAACATTGCCATCATGCAACGTTCAAAAGTCGCAGGTGCATTGCATAAGCCAAATGGCATCCTCCTAAATAAAAAAGTACCATAAGGGCATGTGAATGTAGTCTTCTCCTAATCCTCGAGGGTAATAGCAATCTAGTTGTATCCTGTATAACCATCTAGGAAACAATAATAGTCCCTACCTGCTAACCTTTCCAACATTTGATCAATAAATAGGAGGGGATAGTGATCTTTCCTAGTGGCATCATTCAGGTTCCTATAATCAATGCACCCTCGCCATCCTGTAACTGTCCTAGTAGGACTCAACTCATTCTTTTCATTTGCAATAACAGTCATGCCACCCTTTTTTGGTACTACTTGCACAGGACTCACCCAAGAACTATTAGAGATGGGATAGATAATACCTGCATCAAGAAGCTTGATCACCTCTTTCTTAACCACATCTTGCATCATTAGGTTGAGCCTTCTTTGTGGCTGTACGGTTGGTTTGTAGTTGTCTTCCATAAGTATCTTGTGTGTGTAGATGGAAGGGCTTATTCCTTAAATATCTGATATGGTCCAACCAAAAGCTCTTTTATGCTTCTTGAGCACTTGTAACAACCTTGCCTCCATGTCACCTGTTAAAGAGAATGAAATAATCACAGGTAAGGATGAAAAACCTTCTAAAAATGCATATTTCAAATGAGATGGAAGGGGTTTAAGCTCAAGTGAAGGTGGCTCTTCAATGGATGGCTTGAGTAGTTTCATCAGTGGTCTCTTTAGCTTCTCATATCTTGGTTCATGCTGCTTAGTACAGGTGGGTAGATTTGCCTCCAACATCTTGACAATCTCCTCATATGCATCCTCTTCTCCACTTGTAGTAGTTGACTTTACTAAATAACCCTCCAAAGGGTCTTCAAACCTATTAGCTTGGAAGCAATCATGCACAACACAGTCAATAACATCAAGTCTATAACAAGTTTGGTCTTCAGCTGGATACTTGAGAGCCTGAAACACGTTAAACATTACTTGGTCATCTTGGACCCTAAACACAAGTTGTCCATGTTGGACATCTATCAAAGCTTTACCTGTAGCTAAAAATGGCCTCCTTAAAATAAGGGGAACCTCAAGGTCCTCAATCATATCCAAGACAATGAAATCAACTGGGAATATGAATTTGTCTACCTTTACCAAAACATCTTCCACAATACCTCTTGGATGCTTGATCGATCTATCCGCAAGTTGTAAAGTGATTGTGGTTGGCTTTGGTTCTCCCAAACCTAGTTTCCCTAAAATAGTCAAAGGCATGAGATTAATACTACATCCTAAATCACATAGAACTTTATCAAAACAGATGTCACCAATAATACAAGAGATAGTAAAACTCCTTGGATCCTTAAGATTTTGTGGCAACTTGTTTTACATAATGACAGAGCACTCTTCACTCAGCATGATTGTTTCAAATTCTACTAACTTTCTCTTGTTGGCTAAAATCTCTTTTAAGAACTTGGTATAGCTAAGGACTTGTGTGATAGCATCCACAAATGGAATATTGATGTGCAACTTCTTTAACATCTCAAAGAACTTGGCAAATCATTGATTTTGGTTCTACTTGAGTCTTTAAGGGAAAGGCAATGGTGGCATGTATGGCTTGACATTAGGATTTGAAAACTTGATTTTTTGTGACCACTCATACTCACATTTTGCTTCCATTTGGTTTGGCCTTCTTTGTGTTATCTCGGCTTCTTTTAGTTTGGTCTCATAAAATTCCCTTGATGAAAGCACTTCTCTTTGGATCATCCCCTCTTGCTTGCTCATAGGTTCAATTGCTTTGGGTGGATCTTGCAACTCCTTTCCACTCCTTAGCGTGATGGCATTGGCTTACTCTCTTGGATTGGTCTCTGTGTTGCTTAGTAGAGAGCCTAGGGGCCTAGAAGAAAGCATCTTAGCAATCTGCCCAACCTGTACCTCCAAGTTTCGAATAGATGCCTCTTAGTTATGAAATTTGGTTTCCATACCTTGGAATCTTGTCTCAACAATATTTACCAACTTGGTCATCAACTCCTCCAATCTTGGTTTCTTCTTTTGTTGTGGCTGGAATCTGGAAGGTGGTTAATGGTTTATGGCATTATGATTGGTCCATGAGAGGTTGGGGTGATTATGCCATCCTGGATTGTAAGCATTGTTGTATGGATTCTATTGCTGACAATGGAAATTCCTTACAAAGTTGGCAGATTCTGGCACACTTGCAAAAGTATTCCCCATTTAGCACTCTACTGAACCATGTCCTACCGCTCCACGTAAGCCACAAGTGATGCTCCTGGGAGGCATGGATAGGTTGCATAAATTGTCCAACTTTGCATTAGGGGCAGCTACCTAAATGGATAAACCACTGATGTTACTCACTTCATATCCTATAGTCGGTCTCCTCATTGGTTGCCTATCAACTTGCCATTGATAACCGTTGGACGCCATTTCATCCAACAACTCATAAGCTTCATCAGGTGTCTTCCTCATAATGGTACCTCCTGCAGCTACATCAATTATAAAACGATTAGTAGAAGATAACCCATTATATAAAGTTTGTACTTGAAGCCACACGGGTAATTGGTGGTGTGGAAACTTCCTTAACAACTCCTTGAAGCGCTCCCAGGCTTCATACAATGTCTCTATCTCATATTGCACAAAAGTAGTGATATCATTTCGCATCTTTGCAGTTTTTCATGGTGGGAAGTGCTTGGCTAGAAACTTATGGGCCATGGCATCCCATGTGGTGATAGAACCCGGTGGAAGTGAACTCAACCACGCTTTCGCCTTGTCTCTTAACGAGAATAGGAACAATCTTAGGTGTATAGCATCATCAAAGACTGTTATACTTGAAAGTATCACAAATCTCTAGGAAGTTGGCGATGTGTGCGTTTGGGTCATCATTAACGGAGCCACCAAATTGAACCGTGGTTTGCATCATTTGGATGATTGCCAACTTGATCTCAAAGTTATTAGCTTGTACTGCCAGCCTACGAATACCCGAGGGAATGCCATCAACAGAAGGTGATGCATAATCCTTCAATGACCTCTAGGCTTCTCTATTTTGGTCTTCTGCTTTCATAATCTCTTTTTGTTGGTTACTCAGTCTATGAAGCATTCTTTTAATTTTTGGATCAAAATCTATCAACTCAGATTTTCTAGCATGGGTCATGCATTAGATTCACCTAAAAAGAAAATGAAAAAAAAATGAATGAATGAATAAAATAAATAAAAAAACTATAAAACTAAATAACATAAACTAATTCCAGATTAAAGTAAGAATTGCAAATCTCAATATTGTTAACAAACAGTTCCCCGGCAATGGCGCCAAAAACTTGATGTGCCTAAAATATAATGACAAGTGCACCAGTCGATCTAGTAATAAAGTGAATGAGTAAAATATCGTTCCCATGAGAATTGCTAAAACAAGTATTGAAACAGAGCAATCCTATTCTTTAACTAGAAAAATTGAATTAGAGATAATATCAACTAACTACAAAATAAAATAAAAAGAATACGACATATAGAAAATAGCAAAATAAAGAGCAATCGGATAGGTTAAAACAGAGAGAGAAAATAGCTAAGGAATTCAATTCACCTACAATAATATTGTAATCCTTACCAAATAAGTTAATTAGATAGATTTTACTTACATATAACGGCGAAATTTCATAACTTATTTATTATTCTTTGGTCTGAGTATAACAAAAACTATTGCCAATCATTAATTCTACACTTAGTCCATGTAAAATCAATTAATTAACGACGCATTAAGTTTTGTGAAATTCACAAACTCAAATCACTAATTCAAGCAAATTCAAGTTACCATAAAGATGAATATTCATACTTGATATGTTTCAATATCCAATCTAAGTTATGTGATATGCAAAGCTTAATATAAAATTACTTAGTCTGTATCATTTATGTTCAAAAAATCATTTAACAGATGATTAGGCTGTCAAAACAGTAATAGTCATATCACATAATCACATGAAATAAACATCAATCAAATTAACCAACAACAGCATCAATCACAACATTGTCTCGCAGCTATCTCGTTACCTTAGCTAACAAGAAATTCAGCCAACCATGGTAACAGAATTCATCATAATTAAATTCAAAAATATATAATTAAAATTCAAAAATTAATTCAAGAATAATAAAATTAACAATCAAAAAAATTAATTTAGAATTCTTCTCCAATAATTTTTATAGCTGCTTTGCTTTTCGGTGCGAGTGCAATTAATCTCCAACCTTCCTCCGCGCGCCGCCTCCGATATCCACTCAAGTCCCTGCGTGTTTGCTCTGCTCCTTAATTTCCTCAAGTCCCTGTCGCTGCCTTCAATTCTTTCTTGCGCCACCGCAATTCATCCCAAGTCTCCCTTCAATTTCCTTTGTGCATTCCTTGCATATTATAATATATATGCGCATGACTTACTTAGCCCTCCCCTCCCCTGCACATTCACGCAGCTTCCCTCATTAATATATAATATATATATATATATATGTTCACGTTAGTTTATATCATATATATATATAGTATAATATATAATATATCATATATATAAATAATATAAAATATAATATTTAATATATTATTAATTATATTAACTTTAATTGTATTATACTACTAATTATTTATAATATTTATTTTTTATTTATATTATAATATTAATTTATAGTATTAATTTTGAAATTAACTTTATAATTTTTTTATTTTTTAACCCAGACACCAAGTAGTATTGCTGTAAAATAACAAGAAATACTAAAAATTAAATATATGAAAAGAAAACTCAAAATACTAAACAATTCTAAGTAAAATACATATAAAATATTAAAAATACTACTCAATTATGACTACTAAATATGAATAAATTTTCACATTAGTCCATATTCTATCTAAATATAAATATATATAAATTCATATATATATATATTACACAAAAAAATTTACATATATATAAATATACACAAATATATTTTTTAAATACAACTAAAAACTAAAAACATATTATACAAAATCATCTAGACCAAATTAAACTCATTTTGTAACTTTTAAAAATTTTGGCTTTTAACATGTTGAAACTTTTAAGAGCATAGTTTGGCTTGTTATTTTTAAAAAATTATTTTGTAATTTTGTTTTATTTTTTAAGTTATACAATGAAAATCAAACTATATGTATGTATGTAGTGTATATATCTGTAATATATATATTATTTGATGGAGGTGGTGGCACTGGAACGACGGAGGCGAACGACGATTGAGGCATCAACAGTGGCTCAACAACAATGAACAGCAAGGAACGGCAAACGACCATATGAGATGAGAAGCCACGAGCGAGAACGAGAAGATCTAGAGAGAGAGATAGGAGGAGAGGAGGAGATGGAGGCGTTGGCGACGAACGCGAACGGCGATGGAGGAAATAAAAGCAAATGACAACCAAAAACGTTGATAGCTACGACTTCAACAATGGCGATCAGCGATGGAGACGGCTGCATTGAAGGCGAATGGCAGCGAAAGGTAACCAGAAGAAGCATAGCAGATGAGAGAGAGAGAGATATTGAGGAAAAAGTTGGGCAGCCAAAGGTGGAGGACAGCACGCAGTGGGGAAAATGAGAATAGGTGAGAAAGAAAAGCTTTTGGGCGGGAAAGGGTATTCAATTTGAGATAAAAACTTAAGGGTAGATTTGTAATTTAGGCTAAGGGTAGATCTATAATTTTGGCCTGATTTGTCAACCAAATTGTCAAAATGATTGTGCATGTAGCATTTTTCGTGTTCCAAAACCAAGGGTTTTGTTCTTTCTTCATCAATAGACCCGCCAACTCTAAATTTCATCTTTTTTTGATAAAATTTTATTACTTCAAATTTTTAATGTGAATAATATAATAAATGCCTATTAACACGAAAAATCCAAATATTTTTGCCTTTTTGCGATTTTATCCAAAAATTTTAATTTTGGCAATAAGGTCCCGATTTAATCAATTGATTGTAATTTTATCCACGACCCGGATTTGATTCATCGACGTCCAAGATCCACTGTCGTGGCATGCCACCTATCATTTTAAAATATTTTGAGTAGGCGCCACATGCACATGTGTAAAAAAAAAAAACAGGCCTATTAGCACGAAAAATCTAAACCTTTTCGCGTTTTTGCGATTTTATCAAAAAACTTCAATTTTGACAATAAACTCTCAATTTGATCAATTGGTTGCAATTTTATCCACAACCCGAATCCAATTCGAGAGGTATTCACGACCTGCTGGCATGGCATGCCATTTGGCATTTTAAAATATTTTGAGTGGGCACCACATGCACATGGGTAAAAAATAAAATGATATTAAATATATATATATATATGCATAGAGAGAATGAAGCAGGTAGAGGACGGTGACGGTAACGAAGGAGGACAGCGATGGCGATGGTGACGTCTACGATAGCGAACAAAGACAGCAACTACTGATCTAGAAGTTGGAGGCAACAATTGATCTAAGCTTGCTCCTGCTCACAGCGACGACGACTGATCTAGAAGCTGGACCGACCATGTAACACCCCACTTTCTCGGGCATGTTATAACTTGGGATTTATATATATATATATATATAACTCAACATAATATAACTCTCAAAATTTCCACCTATCTATCTAGCATGGAAAAGCATTATTCATCAAATAAGCTAGACTAGGCCTTCATAAATAGCGGAAGCAAAGATCAAACCTAACATCTCAACATTGATCATAAATTAATTCTTACACCATGGACTTTCAAACGTTCGGAGTTCAAGTAGCAGAAATTTAAATATATCATTTTCATAATCAAATATATTTTGCACTTAACAAGTGTCGTCACATGCATATTCCGTATCTGCATCTGCCACAACAATACCTGGAACGTTTGAATATTCTAGGGGCAAAACTCAAGTTAGATGATGAATCATCTAAGTAAGGGAGCAATAAACATATCTTGTGCATGGATGTAATTATGCAAAATGTTTTATTCCTTATCTTAATTTGAGTCGACCGCACCTTACTACTATTCTCTATTTTTACAGCCCCCTTACCAATCCGAGGTGTATGGGTGCACCCTTGGTAGAGTAGTTGTGCCAATCTATAATCTCAAACCCTTATGCGATACATGATTAGTAATATCATCATGAACATATGCACATTTCATCATAACATGTAAATGCAATTTACATGACAACATGTTAAAACCATTTACATTAAATTCGAGTTTGGTAATTAAAATTAGTTGAGAAGTACCCCTTACCTTTTACAAAGTTCAAAATATCTCAAAAAACGTGTACATGCCTTAGTTTTCGTGCCAAACTTCGAAATTCACACCAACTACTTTACCTCAAGCCACAAAGCACCCTATTCAAGATATTTATTTAAATAATTAATAAAACCTATTTTTCATAATTTTCTTGCCTTTTTCTCTATTTTTCTCCAATTATTTTCTCTAGCAATTCAAAAATAAATACCTACATCAATTTTTTTTTAAATCTTTTTACACCAAAAATCTTAAAATAATTTTCTTGGAATTTAAAAAAAAATCAAAAAATAGATATTACGATCACACACGGCAACGTTTCCCCACTGCCAATCACACATGGCCACGATTTTACGCTGGTCCCACCAACAACGTCTTAGCACTAATCATCTATCGCAATGTCACTTCTAGTGCCCACAAGACACTCTGACTCCCATTCTATCATGTCATACCGCCATTAATCACATGCATGCATAGCTTGAGTCGATTCTCATGGCAACTTCTCATTACTGATCAACTAACCATGCTAACACTAAATGGGAAGCAACCATTTGGCCCATCCAGCCAAATTCGTCCATTCAATACATGGTTTACTACCTTGACCAGCCGAACTTTATTTAACGATATGATTAAGCATAATTGACATACCCAATACTATGCCTGGCTATTACACATTTCAACCCTACGTGCACTACTCGAGTCCACCTCAAGTTTGGCGATGCACGCCTTATCACATTTCTCACCTCGAGCTTAACCATGCTCACCACAACCTTCTCCCAACTAGGAGTTCTTGGCATAAGCACACAGAGATACTTTGGCCTTCCTTCCTGGCTGATATTACTCACTAGTAGGGGTCCCATACCCATACCAGGGAACTCTTCACTGAGTAACCCCCTTCAATTCTTCACCCCATTTCTGCTTTTACAATCATATCCCATGCTAAGCCTTACATTGGTTGTTAAACCCTACCACGAATCAGGGATCCTACCATTGCGCTTAAAGGTGTGGAACCATTAACCGACCCTCATCATCACCCACGATGCGTGGCACAAGTGATCGGCTCATTACCATCTGCACAAACGCTTATTGCACCGCACCTATAGGATAACTTGTGTCTTTGGTCCCATACCATAACAAGCTAACATGGTTACACCCCATACCCTTGTAGTGGTTTTCTAGCTAATTTCACTCACTCAGCTTCAATTTCATTTGAACCTTTCAATTCCCACCATTTCTCGACAGGGCCCCTTACTTTAAAGGCACGAAACTTTTCATCCATCTTAAATCAAGTTCATTCTCAATTCGCAATAGACACCTAACATAAACCATGCATAATAGTTCCCCTTGTCCTCCTTGATGAGGACAATACCATGACAACAACAAATTTCCTTTCACGGTCGTTGCATCTCAATTCTCAAAGGCACCAGCTTTCATGGCCGTTCATACTCGGCTTCCTTCTCAGCCCACAACAACACTTAGCTTTGAGGCCCTACCATGCATAATGGTTACTTTTGACCTCCTTGACAACATCATTTCCCTGACAGCGACAATGACACCACCATGTCATCTCAAAGACTCGTTGCTCCTTGAATCTCACTGGTCATCGCAACCAGCACGACCCCACTCTTGGGTTAGTCTTTCCCATATCACTTTGCTATCCTTATAGCAGCTAGCTAATTCTCTGAGAGACTCTAGCTTCTCCCGGACTTTCTTATACCTTCTATTTTAATCAACTCACATCACTCGGTGAGCGACCACATTGGCTCTAATGCCACCATCATCGACGAGGATGACCTCCTACCATCGCTTTACGCCATACCTAGCCGCAACCGTGACTCTAGACCCACCTACGCCACTGACTGACTACTCTCACTACGCCACACAACCATAGCCAGTCGTTGCTGCTGTCACCGGTCAGCGTCTTCGGTCGCCACCGGCTACCCCCAACCGGTCACTAATCGGCTCCACTAGTTGCTTTCTTTCACACCCATTAACCCTTTCTACGAGGTTAAATCTCATCAATTGCCCACACACCAAGGCATCCCCCTAGCTGTATCACTCGCAGCTATTAAGTGATTTTATCACCTAAACACCATTCCTGGGAACCAATCTCGTCCCATAAGCTCTTCCTTTGAGCTCTCGTCACCTATTGGCGACATCTTAGATTCACCCTCAACTTTCATCTAACCAACCCAATTAGCTTTAGTCGGATAGTCCGGCTCACAACCAACACAACCTTCCTCCAGGCACTACTCTTGCCATCATCGACTATCATTTCAATTTAAGCTCCACTCACTAGAAATCACCCCTTCCATTCCTGTGGAACTCACACTTCCACTCAATGTCGTAGGGCTCATCTTCCTACCCAGGCACTTGCCATCACGCTAGCTTTCCTCAGCTGATCCATTATGTTAAAGTTGTAGTGCATTAGGAAGTTTATCTAGTGTTGTTGCCCCATGCTCAACCTTCCTTAGGAGCATATCTCAAGTTCAACCCAGGACATATTTCAACATTACCATCTATAACCCTCATTTCGGAGTAACACTCCTTCAAGTAGTACAATTCTACCTCGTCCAACCATCTTCTATAACTTTGGATCTCATTCTCAAAATTCATCTGGTTTAGCCACCAGAACCCACTAAATTTGTATATTAAAGGCATACACGGCAAGCAACAAGGCTTTACATCACAGTCCTTGAGCCTCACGCTCCCATCATTGCCATTAGGTGTTACTACCTGGCAACTAATCCTGTGTCATTAACTAGAAATCCATCTAGTGTTACATGAGGATACTTCCTTATTTTTGCATCAACACAATCAGGACCAACACTAGACTATGCAATTGCGAGCCTTCATGGATTTCGAACCGTGCCTTTGCCACGTGTTCAGCCTACCACAACTCACATCACAGGATTAGAGATCCCCTTAGTTGAAACCTTCGCACGCTTCAGCATTCCCATCTCATGGTTGGCTTCCATCTCGTAAATCTCGCCCTTCACGACACTTACTTAACATCCTGGAGCCATTTTTTGACTCCACCAATCAACCCATCTTCCTGCATCACCGCAAGGTCACACAGGGTTCATCATCTCAATTTACTCGATCAATTTCAATCAAATTTAACTACAATCTCATTAACATCCTTTAGCGAGGAGCATCGACACGCATCTTGTTATCACACCACAAGATATCCCCCAATCAATTCCCAAACCTTCTCCCTACCATGACAACTAAAGGCACTACCCCGTTACTTCAATCCTCACAGAAATTTAGGTTTAGCCCAGACATAACCTACAACACACCCTAGGTCTTCGGCGTCTAATCATCTCCACCATAGACAGGTTACTCCACATAAAGGGCTACAGTCCCTCCTATGAACTAACCGTCTGTATCCAGTGGTCCCTAGCATTAGATTTGTTCCTAGTAGACATCAACCGTAGCGTTATTTCCATGCTAGACCCGTTCTTTTCCACAGGTTTTTTCTCGAACATCTCGAGACGTTACAGCACCTGAACCTTTGCTAAACCGCTTCGACACCGCTTTACTGAACCAAAGGGATTAACCCCCACTTGGGTGCTACGCCCTAACATCTCTTATTACTCGCAGCTGAGTTGTGAGACTAACCATAGCCTTCGTCACCCTTACCACGCAAGCCACGGATATTCGGCCCCTGACCATCTGCACAATCACTGTGTTACCCTGTGCTTTAGGCAAGCCAACTCGTAGACATCATTATCGTGTCGCTCCCATACACTGGCCCAAAAACAGTTCCTAACAGCATGGCTCAGGTCCATTTCTGATTTGCTCCTCACCCGTGGTATGACTCCAGGCCTTTCGGTCCCACCTCTGATATCGAACCCGACGTGGCTACCCTACCACGCCTACAACCATTATCCCCACCAAGCTTCCTATTCGGCAACTAATCTATCAAAACTTTACCGCGTTCCGCGATTCCTCCTTAGGACTACTCTAGCTGTCCTATCCCTAGAAGGAGACTATCGGTCTCATCTAACCAAATTTCTTAAGGTGTTGCTCTAGATCTTCGGCATCTGATCGTCACTTGCAGTTCACTATGTTGCTTCGGCTAATGGGCCACCCGCCCTAACCGCGAGCCAACGCATTAGTCCTCCGCAACACGGTTCATAGCATCAGATCCGTCACTGCGAGCTTGCACTCGTAGCATTACTCTACTATAAAGCCTCTGCGAGCTATGATGGTTCCACCACCCTCGACCAAACAACCTCAAGTTCACACCATGAGCCTCACTCCTCAAGGATCTACATCTCTTGCAACCTAAGAAAATCTCAAACCACTCCACCTCTTGAGGCCTCATGATCTTACCCCACAAGATCATACCTCATAGCTTCCAATCAACATTCTGAAAGTTCCAACTTTCCATAACAATGGATCCAGGTCCATCACAATTCATTTTGCCACCCATCTCATCCCAGAGCTTGACTATTATCAATCTCTAAATCCATAACCGACATGCTGAGCCTACCTCAAGCTCTGGCACCCATAACCCATGGCACCTACTATTACCCTTCAAGTAAATCGAGACCTCTCGTCTCTCCTTGCACACCCATGAATGCATTCAGTCACAATGCCCGACCTAGCCTTCCAGCACGCCTTACTTGGGCTTCCATGACTTGAAATTTTAAATCCGGGCCCTCTACATCACTCATCACACCCCTGCCCAATCAGCATCCAAAGTTGGCATTTTCTATGTGCGCATAGCCCATGGATGTCCTGTTGCCACAACTCATCACCCTAAGCCCACACACCCGTTCATACCCTTCCTTGGGTGACCTCCTCACCTCCCCAACAAGGATCTCGTGACCTTATACGTCATTTCCAACCCCAAGCATCACAATGAGGGTCTATTCACCTCTCATCTCCCGACCTTAGGCGTCCCACATGACCCCAAGCGCCATAATGAGAGTTTAATTGGCCCCTCATCCAACATTCACATGAACGGTCTTTTGGCCCTACACAACTAGGATTTCTAACCCAATGGCTCTCACACGCATATCAACACATACCCAACTCCTTAATCCCCAATCTGGATTCCCTTGAATCCTAGCTCGACCCACTAGGGATTTTTCATCTCATACGAATACCCGCTAGGGTCTATTTGCCACACACTTATCATTCCTTATGATAACTCTTGTTTCCTCATGAAACCAAGTAGGGTCCACCCATACCTTAGGCACATCCCCTCCGAGATCACCATAACCATATCATCACCTCGTACCTTATACACTTATTATGCATACGTCACACCTAACTCCCCTCAGAGTCTTTCTACAAGCAACCAACGTCATGCCTACCCTGGCCATGACACGCATATGCATTACATGTACACTCCCAACTTGGGGCTCGTCACACAACCCGTTGAGGACTCATTTCCTTGAGCTTCGAGCTAATTTCCACCTTAGCTCACTTTACCACAAGCACACAACCCTTATCGCACCACCTCTAAGGGAACTACTCAATCCCCTCATACATGCTTGCTTATCTCCCCCAACATAGGGATGCTCTGCTAACCAGTTCCCAGATTAGCTATACCTCGATCTCTCATGGCCCCTTCATGACTCTTGTCATGATTCGACTTCGTATCCCCCAACACAAAGTCACAACACTTCAACCACAAGGAAATCTCATCCTTAAAACACTTCATATTCCCCAAATTTCCACATTCGGGTTCTCGACACCAACACCCATACTTGGGCTTTTGATTCTCCTCTACTCGACTCATATACCTCTTACGGGATATCATTTCAATCCCTGATATTTTCCTATTCCCATAATAGGAATATTCGAGCACGACCTTCACATTGCCACAAGCCTCAATGCCCCGACCCAACTCCTAGGGTCCTTAGGTTACATATGGTCCTACTTCCAAGGTCTTAATATCAACCTTCAACCACATTCCTCCAAGCATCCTCAACTTGATGCTCTAACCACCGCTCTGATACCAACTGTGACGCCTCGTTCCCACTTACGGGTGCCACTCGTGAACAATCAATCGAATTGCTCACATGCCCGGCCATTCGTGAAGAGCGGACTATATTTCAACACAAAACGCCCTAGGTGGGAACTAAGTTTCGTCCTTCCCTTCCCTCAACCCCAGGATTCACTAGCAGATTTGGGCTTTAACCATACCACCATTGGCTAATTAATTTCCATTGAGTTTTCCCAATCGCTAATTTAATTTATTTTAATTCTTTTTCTTTCCAAGAATTCCACCGGGCTCCATAAAATTCACCATTTAAATCAACCCATTGATTTTTACCTATTTTGGTGGAAAAACTCATATAATTTAAATTTTCAAAAAATTTGGCATTTTCTCCAAAAATACCCAAAATCTTTTTTTTTTTTTTAAATTCCTCTGGGACCCATAATCAACCAAGAATTTTCCCAAAAATCCCCAAATTTTCCAAAATTTGAAAAAATTGGCCTGCGGGACTTGCTTACGCGCCCGGGGCCCCGCGATGTTCTGGCCACGCGGTCGCCCGTGCCCATGCACCCCAGCAGTCGCGCATCCCAGCACCAGCACGCCCTGCACCTGCTACAGCGCCTGCTGCCCGCTGTGGCCCCCTGTGGGCCCCGATTGCTGCTGTTGCCTTTTTCACACCTTTTCTCTTTTTTTTTTCTTTCTTTCTTTAGGGCTTCCTAACCGAAATTTTTCAGAAAATAAATTAAGTAAATATACTTCACATTTATTTAATTTTTGCCTCTATTTTCCATAAATAAGACTTAAATAAACTCTTTATGCTTCCACAACATACATCAAATACCCACTATTTTTCCCACAAATGCCTACACAACAAAGAAAATAATAATATTTCTTACACCCTCTCGTGGTGCTTATTACAACATACATCAACACAACCAAATTAAGCTTACATAAGCCATACAAAGGGTCTTGAATCTTCATTCCCATGACTCCACATGTCATTTCATCTTTGCCTTGATTTTTTCCCATGCCTTTACAACCTATATTTGAGGGTAAAATCCTCATGAGCTATTAAGCTCAATAAGAGTACAATGACAATAAGTATGAACAAAAACATATCATGTGATGCCAAATGCATGCATGCAACATGGTTAGGGCTTCCACATCCTCACAACCACCTAGGTTTGAGGCTTAAACTACCTTACCTCACACAACCTCATGGCCATAGGTCTTTAAACACAAACAAAACATGCCAATGCACACATTTAAAAGTTTAAGCACATACTTTACCACTTGCAAGCGACCATCCCATGGGACTATCCTTTACCTCTTTTCATTCTTTGAAGCTCCCACAATCTTTGACTTCCAAGAGCTTCATTGCCTCAACTTTCTTACTCAAAGAAGCCTTAAAAAAATATAAGATAGCTAAGCCACCACTCAAGAGGAACAAAATCAATTACTAAACTAAGGAAGAGTCTTTACCTTGATCTTCTTCCTTTCCTTTCCTTCTTCTTTTCTTCTCCCATTCTTTCTTTCATTCTTTCTACAAATGGCCAAAGGGAGACAAGTCTTGCTCACTTGCCATTTTATATTAGATCTCCATTTTTCAAGAATGAATCTAGGTCATTCACTAAAAGCACAATCCATGTGCTTAAGGAGGACTAAATCCCAACCATCCATCTCCTTAGATTAAATTCTTCTCTCTTCGAAGAAGCACAATCCATGCCATTTCCTCTCTTTAAATCCCCACCCTTGGATTCATTCTCTTTACAAAAATAAATCTCACCCATTGGATCTCTTGAATTTTCCATTTCTTTTCCATTTAAATTAGTGAGACTATTTTCCACCATTAATGCATGACTAATTTAATTTCTTTTTGGATTTTCTTTTAATCCAACACCATCACGCCTCTCATTAAATGCTTGAAAGACTAATTAGCATTTCTTTTGCATTTATTTAAGTCTCTCCATTTATCTTGGACCACATAATGCCATATGTCACTCTTAGACACCAACTTGGCTTCCAAGCTTCCATCTCAACCATCCATGTGGCATTACCACGTTAATTCACCAATTTAGGGAAAATTATTTATTTTCTCAAATAATTGAATATTTATTATTTTCTCTATTTTTCATAATTAAATTCCTTTATAGAATTTCACTCCAAATTACCAAAATACCCTTTATTGGACTTCACTATCCAAATTACCAAAATGCCCCTCTCCTAGGGCACCGTTATTCTCAAGAATCCACTACCTTCTTAAAAGCATTTTTGGAAGTTTCCCACTTCCTATCTCATTCTCTTAACACCGGTAACACCGGGTGTTACATTCCACCCCCTTAAAAGAATTTCTCCCTCACTGGTTGGGCAGCAAGCTTCATGGCTAAGCTATGCTGCAAGTGGGATTATATATATATATATATATATATATATGCAAAACTGATGGCCAAGGCAGTGAGAAGAAGCGGTTGAGAGCTTATAAATAGAGGGAGAAGTTGAGAGCAATTGGAATGAGAAATGAAAAGGATAGAAGAAGAGAACCGATAGCAGCAAGCAATGGCCGAGAAATGGCAGAGAGCAAATGGAGAGATCGAGAGAGAGCTGGGAGGGGATGATTGATTAGTGGTCAATTTTGTAAAACTTTTGTTATAATTTCACCCTTATTTTGATCTTAAAATTAGTTTAAATTGAATATTAATATGCATTTTTTGATTGCGTATAGGTTTAAAAATATTAATATAAAAATTTATATAAAATAAAAATAAATAAATATAATATATATAATACATGGATTGCATGCTTCACACAAGGAAGGTTCAAGCCCAACACAAGGAAGGCTAAAGCCCAAAACTAAAGGCCTAAGTTGTGGAAGCTTCTTAGATATTTTGTTTATCTTTTTATTTTTAAATTAAATATTTTGTTTATCTTTGCATTATTAAATTAGATATTTTATATTATTAAATTAGATAATTGTGAGGTCTCCATTGCATCTTGTGGGCTATAAATAGCTCACTTGGTTGCAATTGTAACGATATAATTTTTCTTGAATCAAAGTATAGCTGTGTTCTTAGAATTTCTCTCTCAATTCTTCAACTTTAGTTTCTATATAGTTGTGTTCTGTTATTTTTTTGTTATCTTTATTATCCATCGTCTGATATGGTCGATTAAATATTATCTTTTAATTTTTGCAATTTTAATTCCCGTCATTTAAATTCCACTGCCTGATATAGTCGGTTAAATACTGTCTTTTAGTTTCTGCAATGTTAATTCCCATCATTTAGATTTTGCCATTTAAATTCGTGTCAATTTAGTTTTAAATAAATATGTGTGGCTAATAATTCTCGAGCTAAGGCAATGACAGTGTCCAATGCCAAAATTTCCCGAGTTAACTGGATTTCATTATAAGTTGAGGTGTTAAAATTAATATTTAGTTTTTTTTTTTTTTTTGCCAAACACTTGAGTTTGGATTGGGGTATATGCCTAACCCGAAACCCTCATGCCATGTATATAGGTTGCCCAATCTGGAAATATCATCATCCCCAAGCCCAAGTGTAATTTATATACATTTCAGTTTATGGTGGTTGCTTAAGTTAGAGTCGGCATGCCATGTATGTCGGTTACTTAAATTAGAACCACCATTATCTCGAAACGTAATCAATAGCAAAAAAAACTTAATATTAATTTAACCCGATGATACTATCTTTTGTGAGTCTTGGAAAATATTTGGATCGGCACTGAAATTGTCATGACCCGAGATGTTTGGTTTTCAGTCGCACATTCAATTTCTTTTTTAAGTTTTTTTTTTGTAAAATCAGTTGAATTGGTCTGACAAACTCGTTCAGCATATAAAAATTATTTTCGCTACTTTCATTTCTGTTTTAATAAAGATCTCCCAGTGAATCGACCTAGACTCCCATCAATTAAATAAATTTGTGCTGTAATGCACACTCGTGCACTGGCGAGTATAAACGCTCCACCAATTTTTGCATTGAAAAATGATTAAATAATATAAATTACAAGGTGGAGATAAGAGCGGTCAAATTTTGGCACCATTGCCGAGGAGATCGGTAACGGAATGATTGTTGCAAATATATATATATAATCATGTAGTTTAATTTTGGTTATTTTTCAATTAATGTAAGAGACTACGGTTAAGTATGATTATTGAACCATTAATTGATTTTATCATTCATTAGCAACATTATCTGTCATTGAATTGTCATTTTCATATTCTTTATATCTCATTATTTTAGCATGTATGTGTCTTCTAATGCATTTGGCTATCTCAATCCCATAGAGCAAAATAAGTCTAAATCTCTTAAGGATTACTTGCATTGGCTATCCCAGTCCATAGTGAGGAGAGGTTTTCTTTTAATCAAAGTCATAGGGAGAATTCTTATCTGTCGGGTTACGACCCGAACCTTTACACTAATTACCCTAGTTCCTATGACCATTGGAATTATCCTTGGAGCGATGACTATGCATCCCAATCTCATGAGCCTTTTCCTCCACCACCTCACCAATTTGAGTTAGAGCAAGGGGTTAGATCTGATGCTTATCAACCTCAGGATGAGAAATTCTTAGAGGACACTCTTCAGAAGTTTATGCAAGGTTAAATAAGCTTTAAAGCACAAGAGGACGAATTTCAAAAACAAACCACTAGGGCTATAGGTGACATTTTAGAACAATTAACCTAGTTTACACAGCCCTTGAGCGTGAGTGAACCTGGCGAGTTTCCAAACCAGCCCAATCAAAATTTCGTAAGTCAATGTCTTGGGGAGAAATCGTCATTCAATGCACCCATAGGTGAAGAGTTGGTCCAATCTACACCAATCCCTAGGAATTATGAACCAATTGAGAGACTTGATGATCCTAGGACGGAATGAGCAATTATAGAAGAAAAAATGGACCAAAATGATGTGAGAATAGAATAAGCCTGGGAGGAAGAAGAGGATAAAACCCAAGAGCCAAAATGTGAAGATACCACGGGCCTAGCCAAACTTGAGCCTAAATTTATGTCCTTTAGGCTAGTTTATCTAGAGAAGGATCACATAAAAATAGACATGTCCAAAGTGTTTAAAAATATGAGAGTTAATATTCCACATTTAAATTTAACATCTCTGGTTTATGAGTTTTCAAATGATGTTTGTGCTTTAATTAGAAAAATCAATTTACATCTTGTTGAAAATAATTTTGTAAGTGATTCATGGTTAATGCTTAATGTTTTGATTCGAGGCGTGACCACTTATTTGATACTAAATTGGAAAAAATGAAAAAAAAAATAATGAGTTTTCTTTAAAAAAAAAAAAAAAAAACTTTGGAATGTTGTTAGGCACAATTGATAATGCATATAATGCATTTTATTTTTATTTAAAATTGATCCATTGTGCAAATAATTTTTTTTGACTTGCTAATATTGTTTTATGTGGTATATGTGATTTTATTAGGCCCCTTAAAAAAAAACTCTAAAAAAATAAATATATATAATAAAATAAAAAAAATATTTTTTTAAAAAAATAATAATAAATATATATATATATTTAAAAAAAATGATAGAAAAAAAAAAAGAGACAGACTTAACACTGATGGCAACCACTTTTCTCAAACAGTGCAATCACACTGCCCTATAAAGGAAACGACACACTACCCTATAAAGAAAAAGAAGATGTCAAGCATTGAAAAAAGACGCTAGACGTTGAAAAAAGAGACACCAGACGCGACCTTGCACTTATGGCACGCCTCGAGCCAAGTGTGGTTGTTGGAATAGTGACTTCCATTGCCCTATGAGAGACCCCGTATCTATATGAAGCAAGCCACACTTCTGTAAGCTCAGTCTTCTCTCCTTTGTGTTGTTCTCTAATCAGGTACTCTCGTCCCTTTTGTATGGTTCATAGTTTTGTTTTACTTTCCTCTTACTATAGTTGTGTTTAAAAAAAAAAAAATAGATCTTCATCTCTCAAAAATTCACTAGTACTATCCATCTCTCCCGCAAAATGATTTGAAAAAAAATTATGCTAATAGGTGTGAAAGACTTAGGCTGTTGATGTGTAAAAACATCCCTGAAGATATTCGTTGGTTGATTGAAGTGAAAGTTCACCTAGTTTTAAGCACTTTCCAGGATTGGAAAATAGTAGTTTTTTGAAAAAACGAAGAGCAAAAAGATTAAATGGTTGTCACAAATGTGCTCGATGGACTTGTAACACAAAATGCAAATCTGTGTGGGTTCGTGTCCATAAATCGAGAAAATAAAATTAGTTTCATAAAGGATGGACTAAGTAAGAAGTCTTTGGATGATATCCGATTGACTCTTGAGACGCATCCATGTGGAATAGTGCAACGAGAACTTCTTGCTTTATGAACCCAGTTCAAAAGTGACCACCAACGTTATAGCCTTGCGAATCTGACTAGAAATGACCCTGTTTGCCAATCTATAAGAAAATTGAATGGGAAGCCTATCCTACTTCATAGAAGGTGTTTAAGTCCTTTTTAGACGTAAAACCACAAGAAAATGTGAGCCACAATCACAACTACTTATATATATGCATGATTTTTGTTTGTGTTTATTTCCTATTGAATTTCTTTGTAGCTACTTTTCATCGCCAAACCTCTTTAACCAGTTCCACTTTCAGGGTATACATAAAGAACTAACATAAATGAAAGGCCAACTAATTTGTCGAATCAATACCATATGTGTACTATAAGGCTCTCAACTCGGGAGCGATAGTTGTTACATGGTTGTAGCAAGCGAACTTGGCCTAAAATTGGGAGAGAAAAAAATTAATTTGCATGGTATATGGATGGGGAAGTCATGGATTGAATGAATGTGTTTCACAAGCTACACATCTTAGAAAATCATATGTGGTAGGTGTAATGCCAATCCCTTTGGTTGATCCACACATTTTCGGAATTACATGCTATCAACTTATAAAAACGACTTCTGTGTCTGAGCGCATTGCTTGTAAGATTTGTCAGTTAGATGTCTTCATTGCTTTACCAAGAGGTTTTGGTACACTTAAAGAAATCTTTTGTATAATCTCTTGGGCCAAGATGAATCTCCATACCACACCCATTGGACTTTTAAATGTTAACCATTTTTTCGATGGGTTGCTCTCTTTTCTTGATCAGGCTGTGGACCAAAAGTTCATTTCTCTTTCAGCAAGAAAGATCCTCATTTTCGCATCCACCATTAAGGAGCTACTAGAGAAATTACATGCTTATGTTCCACAACACGATCCTTACGAGCCTCAGATAGAATGGTCTAAGATAATTAGAAGCAAGGGTCAAAAGGGTCTGATTAATTTAGATTTATCCCTGTAAGGAAAGTTTATGATAAGATGGTTGAGTAAGGAGTACTTTTTGTACTCTTGAGACGCATCTTTTTATTTTATGACTTGCATGAATTTTTCTTAGTTCGATGTGGAAAAAAATATATATATATATAGGGTATTCTCACTAGTTGTTGAAGTTTTAGCAGTTCAATGTAAACTTACAGACTTGTGGAGTTACAAGTATTCCTAACAACCCTATTTTATTACTGCAATTCAAGTTGGGGGGAGTAAGGTATATTTATGAATTATCTTATTCATGTTTAACTGTGAATTGTTTATTTTTATCTCTTCCTATTAAAAAAATTGTGTGCGCTTTAAATAACGCTATCCCTAAAGCTTTGGAGTTATATACTGATAGCTGGTTAAGTTTGCAATACGAAACATGAATGCATTGATTTCTTATTTCAAAACATATATATATGGAATTAGAATAGGTGATTTGCATGCATTGAGTGTTCAGCAATTAGAAATTTGTTTATCGGCCATAAAGTCAAAGGCAATGCTAATTAAATGATTATCACACTACATGATCCCTCAACAGAAGTGGAGACTATTACCCGAGTGAGTGTTTGAGCCTAATAACCATTGATTTTGAGTGAAATAACACTTACTCTAAATGTGCTTTATTATTTATCTCATCTTTTCAATAGCTTCAAAACATCAATTTGTTTTGAATGTCTAGAATCATAGCGGATGAATTTGGCTGGTTCCAAACTCTGAATTAGTTGACTGAGTAACATCGTTTTGTAAAAGCATGATAGGGAGATCAATTTCTTTCAATTTGGTCCTATTAACCTTTTTCTTTACATTAACCTCCCTTGCTAGTTCATTTGAGTTATTCTTAGCACAATTCCTTTCCTTACCCTAGTCTAACCCGTAACTATATGAAGTTTGTCCAACCTGGTGTGTCTTTGGAAATTAGTCCATCTAAGTATTTTCATATTTAAGGGGGGAAAAAAGAGAAAGAAAGAAAAGAAAAGAAAAGGAAAGGAAAGTTCTCTTATCTATTCAAAACAAGTGTTTCAAAATAAATCCTGAAGAAAATAATATTTCCAGTTTGATATTAGTGTCAAAGAAAGAAAGAAAAAAAAAATCCCAAGACACCATTTGCACACTTTACCCTTTTCTTTAACAACTCATATTAACCTCATAGCCCCATTACAACTCGGTTTGGCCCATCTTGATGCTATAAATCATGTGATCTTAGGATTTGAGTTAGGAGAAGGGAATTCTGTTTAAATTTAGAAGTTATTCATGTAGGGCATTATTCCAGTTATGAAGCTATGTCAATTTCTTAGTTCTTTCATGAAAATATGTTCTTCGTATTTGGGATGACGTTGAGTTTGAACTTGTTTTGCATTTACTCTTATAATGGTGTAGCCCTTGTGTGTACACCAAAGGAATCATTTTTTTATTGGAGAGAAAATCCATAGTAAGATTTGAAGTTGAAACTTTGAGGGAGTAAGTTTGTGTGTTAGTCACCCTAGTTGTCGTTCCTAAGATTGTATGACATTTAACTGAAATCTGATTTAGAATACTCGACTGTATGACAAATAGCTTGTTCTGTTATATGCATTTCGGTTTTGAATTTGAATTTTTTATATTCATACAATTATTGTGAATAAATACTGGTCAGTGTAAAATCTAATTGCAATGGGACTAGTAACGTTTAAGTTGGGGGTGTGATTAGTGGTCAATTTTGTAAAAATTTTGTTATAATTTCACCCTTATTTTGATCTTAAAATTAGTTTAAATTGAATATTAATATGCATTTTGTGATTGCGTGCAAGTTTAAAAATATTAATATAAAAATATATATAAAATAAAAAAAATGAATATAATATATATAATATATGGATTACATGCTTCACACAAGGAAGGTCCAAGCCCAACACAAGGAATGCCCAAGCCCAAAATTAAATGCCCAAGTTCTGGAAGCTTTTTAGATATTTTGTTTATCTTTGTATTTTTAAATTAGATATTTTTTTATCTTTGTATTATTAAATTAGCTATTTTGTATTATTAAATTAGATAATTGTGTGGTCTTCATTGCATCTTGTGGGCTATAAATAGCTCACTTGGTTGCACTTGTAACGATATAATTTTTCTTGAATCAAAGCATAGTTGTGTTCTTAGAATTTCTCTCTCAATTCTTCAACTTTAGTTTCTATAAAGTTGTGTTTTGTTATTTTTTTGTTATCTTTATTATCCACCGCCTGATATGGCCGGTTAAATACTAGATTGCATGTATGTAGGTTGCCCAATCTAGAAATATCATCATCCCCAAGTCCAAGTGTACTTTATATACATTTCAGTTTATGATAGCTCCTTAAGTCAGAGTCGGCATGCCATGTATGTTGGTTACTTAAATTAGAACCACTATTATCTCGAAACGTAATCAGTAGCAAAAAAGAAAACTTAATATTAATTTAACCCAATGATACTATCTTTTGTGAGTCTTGGGAAATATTTGGATCAGCAATGAAATTGTCTTGACTTGAGATGTTTGGTTTTCAGCCGTACATTCAATTTCTTTTTTTTAGTTTTTTTTTTTCTAAAATCAGTTGAATTGGTTTGACAAACTCGTTCAGCATATAAAAATTATTTTTTCTACTTTCATTTCTATTTTAATAAAGATCTCCTAGTGAATCGACCTAGACTCCCATCAAGTAAATAAATTTGTGCTGCAACATACACTCGTGCACTGACGAGTATAAACGTTCCACCAATTTTTGCATTGAAAAATGATTAAATAATATAAATTATAAGTGGGGATAAGAGCAGTCAATGATAGGCAGGCCGGAGGCAGCAACCGACGGCAGCGACATCGACGGAGGCTAGGCAAGGTGGCGCTAGAAGTTGTGGTGGCCGGCAATAGCAGCGGCGGTGGGTAATGGCTGGTGGCGGAGGCTAAAGTGCAGGCGGTGGCGAACGATCGACGATTGCACTATGGTTAGGGGTAGTCGTTGGCAGCAGCAGTGGCCAGTGGACTGACGTGTAGGTAGGTTGGGCATGAAAAAGAAGGAAGAAGAAGAAAAAAAATAAAAAAATAAAAGAAAAGAAAATTAAAAGAAAATAAGGAAATTGTGGAAAAAATGGAGAAAAATAGGAAAAAGCTTCCAAAAACTTTTTAAAATTCTAGGAATTAATTTGGGACTAGAGGAGCATGGTTAATTCAGCAAATTGCCTAGTCACGCATTTTGAGGTCAAGGCACGCATACCGAGGAAGCTTGAGAGGCTAAGCTAACGTGAGTGATTTTTCCCAAAAACTTATACATGTTATGTGTTACCTATGCTGAGCATGTTATTCATGAAAGTTGCTAAGTTATATGTAATTTATGTGCATCTTGACATATCTGTACATATATTGTTGCATTGATAGTCGTGATTTTTCCCTTAGCATGATATTATTGGCACATCGATACTTGTGAATGGGATGGGATGTTACCATGATAGTGTAGCCTTAATTCCCTAAGAGTGTTGATAGAACAACGTATAGGAGTATCCTGTTGTCTTGTGTGCATGCCGAGAGACTGCCTAGGATTCCATGCCTGGCTGGATTGCTAGGGAAGTTGCACTAAGGCGTATATTTGTTCATGTATTTGCATCATACATTCATGTAACTATTTTTAAACCCTCACTAAAAGGTTCATCTTCTAATTGGGTTATGTCCCTAAAACATTCAAACGTTCCAATTAGGACTTACAACAAAGGTAAGGTAGTGGTCGAGATGTAACGGTATGAGATGACGTGTCCGATGGGTTTGGCAAGTTGTTTCTGTATTTTTCTTTCTCATGAAGATTCGGATATGTTTTAATCATGCTAAGAAATTTATGTTCTGTTAGTGAACAGTCTCATAGAATAAAAGAACGTTATTTTTTACGAATGATGTTTGAAAAACGATCATGTAATATTGTTATAGTTCAATATCATTTAGAGGTATCTTTTGAGTATATCGGGGATACTTGGTTGTTACCACTAAGGAACGAGACTCTAAGTATATTTCTAGGAAATGTTATGTTAAACAAATGGTACGGTTTCCTAGTTATGATTAAAGTGAATTTGGTTATGTACAATATCGGGTTTCGATTCTTGCTTCCGTATTTGTAATGATATGTTGGGGATTTTTTTTTGAAATATGATACTTGAGGTGTTAAGAAATGTATCGTGGAAAGAGAATGTATATTTTTATGTTGAGCCCCAGTATAGTGACACGCCTTGGAAAAGCAGGTTGTTACACTCTTTGTGTAAGAGTGTGCAGAGGTTCGGTTAGACTGAACTAATCAAACCAAACCAATCGAACCAGCCAGTTTGGTTTGGTTAATTTGAACGCGATTATCGGTTTGGTTAACCACTTATTGGTTTGGTTAACAAGTAACGGTTCAGTTATTCTGAGTTCATTTTCATTGTCAGTTAATCGGATAATACAAACCGACCAATGCTCAAAATGACATCATTTTGTATATCATAAAATGACATCATTTTCTGATATAAATTAGCTAAACACATTGTGCTATTGAGGAGAAGGCATTTGAGACTCTTCGAATTTCAAATCGACAAGAGATGGAGGTCAAAATCGAAACCCTAACCCCTATCGAAACCCTACCTTCACCGTCGTTATCTACTATCGACGTAGGTTGCTTTCGATAGTCTTTCGTCGCCTTTCCCTTTTCCTTCAGACGCCGAAATAGGTCAGTTTGTTGGAGTCTTATCTTGGTAGTTATTCTGTCATCGCGTCTCTCTCTTTCTTTCTCTTTCTTAGTTGCTCTATCATTCTGTATTTTTTTATTTTGGTTATGCAGATATCACTATATTTGTGGCGTCCATCCACTCCTAAAGCAATTTAGCTGTCTGTCCACTCCTAAAGGTTAAAGGTAACTCATTATGTTTAACATTTTCTTTGTCTACATTCTAACTGTTGATTTAGAAACATCAAGAAAAAAAAGTATATGAAGGGGAGAAACTAACATAAAAAAGTGCTATCTTATTGGATCAAGTTTCATTTACCTTCTATATACTTTATCCATTTGGGATGACTCACAACCTTTTTTGTGTAAATGCTTTTATTTGACAAAAAAATTGTCTCATGCACCATTTGAAGGAATAAAGTGTTAAAAAAAGACTGCTTGAAATTGTTTAAGCCTCTTGTATTCTTCGTTGTTCCCTTTTGTCCATCCACCCATCTGAAATTGTTCTGTGCAAATTCAATATTGTTCTAAAATATTGCTTGAAATGATGTAATCAGTATATGAAATTCTGGTCTAAAATATTGCTTGAAATTGCACATTTTGGATATGAAAATATATGAAATATTGCTTGAAATATGTGTAGTGTAGATTTAGTATGTGAAAATGTTGCATTAAAGATGTATATCAGTATATGAAATTGTTCTCTGAAATATTGCTTGAAATTGCACTTGTAGTATATGTTTGATATTATTCTATGCAAATTCTTCCATGTTATTTCCTAAGGAACCTTAATATAGGTTTATTCATCCTATAGGCATAAACTAAAATTGGTTTTCTGAGATTTTTCTTCCTATCATCTTCTATTTTGTTAATTACTCAGCTGTTTATTTCTCTTGTTTCTATATAAACATCTCCTTCTTAATATTAGTAGATTTAGTTTTCTTAAGAGGTTTCAATTATAGAAAAGACATACTCCCTAATTTGCCAATTGTGTTTACTTATGGATGATGTGAGATCTTTTCATTCTCTAAGACACAAATCAAATGACAACAATAACTAGAAGATATTTAAACTTACTCTTTAAATACAATATATATTAATTACAATTGTATTAATTTTAGATGGCAAGAGAAGAAAACACTAGTCACACCCCAAACATCCCTAGTATGGATGATAGTTCAAGGCCTGCACCAATAGTACCAAGTCAAGGTAGCCAATCTCAAGTTGATAGAGGTGCAACATCACTAGGAAAGGCGAAGAGAAAAACAATAAGAGCTAGGTCAAATGTGTGGGATCGTTTTACCGAGTTTACAAATTCAAAGGGTTAGATTAAAGGGGGATGCAAATATTATTCGAGGGAGTTCCATTTTGATCCAAAAAAAAAAATGGGACTATAACTATGGAATCATATGGGAATATGTAAAAAGCACCCTCATGCTTTGAAAAACCACCAAATGCAATTAAACTTGCAACCAACTTCAACAGAGGGTAAGAGAGAGGGGGAGAGTATGGGATTAGTTAATTGAAAATTTGATCGAGTGCTTGCTAGAAAGGTTTTAGCTCGCATAATGATGATAGATGAGATGTCTTTCAAATTTGTTGAGAGTGAGGGGTTTAGGCACTTCATTAATGTGATTTGTCCAAAATTTTGAATTCCTTCACGTTAGATAATTTCTTGTGACTGTTTCGAATTATTCAATGAAGAAAGGTTAAAATTGATGAATGAGGTAAAAAAAATTCTTGTCAAAGAGTTTGCTTAACCACTGACACATGGACCTCCATTAAAAGGATTAATTATATGTGCTTGACAATGCACTATATTGACAATAACTGGACTTTGAAGAAAAAAAAATTAAATTTTTGTCCAATATCTAGTCATAAGTGTGATGCCATTTGTAATGTCTCGAAATTTTTGAGATAAATAATAATTATTAATTCCAGCGTTTGAGGTAATTATTGAATATTTGAAAATTTAGGAGAAAATATTAATTTTGAGGGAATGGGCAATTAGGGAAACTAATTGTTTTTTTGGGAATAATAATAATAATAATGAAAATAATAAACCAATAGAATAAATTAAATTAGGGGATTTTTTGGAATGTTCAGGGTGTAAGTGAAATAAGGGTAAGTGTGGCGTGGGGTGCAAGTGCTGGTTTTCAAAAGTTCTTGGGGGGGGGGGGGGTTGCTGTGTAATTCAGGAAAGAGGGCCAAGGGTCTTCTTAAAATTAATTTGATGCAATATAAGGTTAAAGGCAGATGTGTGGCATGGGCGGTCGCGCGCGAAGCTGATCGGGCGAAAGATGCAGGATTGAGCCACGACTTGTGCATGCACTGGAGGCAAAAAATGCTGATTTTTATCGGTAAAGGGCCCCTCGAAACGACGTCATTTCGGGGAGGCTGTGGTGCACGCAGGGCTTCCATATGGCTCACTCACATCCACTCATTTTTTTGCCTATTTAAGTCTTTCGTTTAGCAAGCTTCATCCACCATTTTGAGCAGCAAACAGAAGGGATTTTGGGATAGAAGAAAGGGTCGTGGCCAGCTGCAGAGGGGGGAAAATTGGAAAGAAAATACTGATTAGTCGAGGTTTAAGCAACTAGGTAAGTGAGTAAATTATTAGAGATAGCGTATGATTAAATTATGGTCTTTTCATGATTAGATTATATATTTTATGGGGCCAGATCTAATTGTTATAGACCATAATCTCATCATCTTCTTATAAAATGTTTTACTTCGCAGCAGAAGTGCAGAAAAGGAAAGAAACGATCGTATAAAGGAAAGTTCCTAACCCTTTCCTTACGTTCTTAAGTTTCTACGTGAGTCTTCGTGATTTTTTATATTTTATTCCCTCTCTTACCTTAACTCAATTCCACTCATTCATAATGAAAATCCGCATGGCAACCATTCCATGACTTATACGTTATTAATGGGTTTATTAGTGATGGAATAAGTTAAGTAAATGGTTTCTTGGTGTCGTTGATCACGTCCATTCTAGGGCTTTGTTTAGCTCTACTTCCTTTGGGAATGATGTCAAACCCGATGGGCTAGGTTCTTAGAGGAATTGATTATGGTTTTATTGGGTTATGTTAAAGGGTTTAATGAGAAAAGTAAGTGGTTAACTAATATGATACGAGATGAGAAGAAGAATGGTATATTGAGGATTATGTCACAAGTGCATGATGAGTCATGAGGGAAGTTTATGAAATACTGAGTCTAATGATAACCGCGTGTGTCTAAGGGTATGGGGTACAAAGCCACTAACTGTCGATCGTGGGTTGTGGCAGTCGATGGCTAGATGTATGGGCACCAATCATTAACTATTACGATAAGCGCTAGATGGGCCAGAAGATCTGGTACTGCCAAATTTTTCGCCTTGACTTTATGCATATCATGATGTGTGTGCTGCATGGGCTTTAGGTTGCATTCATTGGGGGGAATATGCTTGTGTGTGATAGGATGTGTGAGCATTTGCATGACCCAGTTAGTCTAAGAGCCAACTTGGGTACCCTAGGTGAGCCGGTGCATTTAGAGTATTTTGCATGTGTGTATTCCTATATGGGCGTAGCATGGCTTGATGCTTAGTTTATGGGGGCCATCCCCATCACGTTTATGTTGCAAAATTCATTGCATTTCCTATTTACTGCATTGCATGGTGAGAATGTGTGTCTATGAGTGATGGGGATGGGTGTGGCCCACCATGGATCGTATGTTATGGAAGTGCCCCACGATGGCGATTGGGGTGGCCAACCATGGAACGTATGCCATGGAAGTGGCCCACAATCGCAGTAGGATAGGATGATATGATGGACGATAGGAAAAGCATGTTATGAATGCCAAGAAAAGCCGACCAAGGTCAAGAAAAGGCAAGTTATGAATGATGATATGATAGCCTATATTGGGTTGCAACAGGTTTGTATGCAGGACTTGGGTTCCAACGTGTGTCTTATGTGGGTCCAAATGACCATCTATGTGCAATTTACTTTATGTTATGCATCTGGAGCTAAGGCATGTAGTGAGCATGGCATGGTATGTTGTTGCATTGGCATGAACCTTGTGGGGTATTATGGGAAGAGTTCAGTCCTTAACCTAATGCCTTTCTTTCTTGAGCTTGCTGAGTCTTATGACTCACCTTTACTTTCCATCATTCCAGGTAAGAGGGTGACTCAGGTTAACAGGGACGTTCGGCGGGGTTGGATCCAGATCGCTAAGTCATGGTCGCTGGTGCAGAGTTCACCCAAAACTAGGTCCTGGGTGTCGTATTGGTTTTATCAAGTTAATGTGTTTTGGTTTTTGGAAAAACGAGGATATTTATGTACCCAAGTTATGATACACGGTATGTGTGGTTATGTAAAGATGATTATGAGTTGTCGTGTGACCAAGCTACTATGGTATTAATGAATTAAGTTTGGTGTGAGTTTAGCTTGTGTTATTGTTCGGCATTATCCAAATAATGACCCTCTCACGGATCCTCACTACAAAAAAAAATGACTTTTTGCGACAATTTTTGTGCGGCGATTTTAAAAATCACCGCAAAACATGGTGTTTTGCGGCAGTTTCATTAAACCATCCCAAAATTCAGTAAAACATTTAATTTTGTGACAGTTTCCAAAAAATCGTCTCTAAATTTAAAAAATAATTATATAATTAAAAAAATTAAATTCAATTTCGCGGCAACTTTTGAGAAACTGCCGCTAAATTCAAAAAATTAAATAATTCAAAATCACTTATTTTGCGACAGTTTTTTAAACTGCCGCAAAAAATATAATTAGCAGCGGTTATTCCAGCGATTGTTGAAAACTGCCGCTAAACGCTCCGCGATGGCTGACTTAGCGGCAGTTTTGAAAATCGCTGCTAAATGCAAAAAAAATCACCGCTAAATGCCGATTTTTTTATAGTGCCTCTATGTGCGGTAGGGGCTCCAAGAGGCAGGTCATTGCACCATTGCTATGGCATGTAACATCCCAGTAAATCAAAAATAATTAATAATTATTAATTATTGTATTTGAGGTGATTATTGAATATTTGTGGATTTAAGGGAAATATTAATTTATTTTGTGTTAAAGAGATGGACAAGTAATTGCTAGAAAATTTGGGGTATGAGAGTTATTACTAAGTAGGGTGCGTGAGGTAATCTCTGGAAATTATAGAGTCTAGGTGTAATTTATGAAACTTGGTTGGGAATTACCTTAAAATTAATTATGCGCGTACACATGTTGAGAGGGCTTGTAGGTGAGATGGCACGCACGTGCAAGGGAGTATGGCAGGTCGCGGGTTCAAGCTGGCCTTCATGCGCGCGCAGTTGGGGGGGGGGGGAATGCTAATTTTTATCAACAAAGCCCTACTCGTCATTTCAAGGAGGCAGTGGGCAGCCCCTAGCTGCCATGCAGAAAGGCGCACAGAAGCTGTAAAATTCAGGAGAAATTCGAGGAAAAACTCAGGTTAATTGAAGTTAAATAATCAGGTAAGTGGGAAAAATGTATTAATAAGTTCTTATGGTTAGAATTTAATTTTGGGTGTGATTTTATTAATTTTGGTAGAATTATACTATTTTTCAACGTGTATTAATTTAACGATGTATGGGCAGAAAAATATATAAAATTGCTAATTAAATGCAAGCTCCTTACTCCCTTTGCGAGTCTCCTTTGATTTACGGATTTTGTTTCCTTCCTTAATCCGATTTGGTTCTGAGTGTTATTTATTTACATTATGGATTCATTTGGTGTAATTTAAATTAAATTAAATAGGAGATTTCTGGGGTGTTATTTGGTAAATGCTTATGGGGTATTATATCGCCCTACTTCCTTAGGGATGATGCCAAACCAATTTGGGACTAGGTTTCTAGAGAGTTGGCAGTGATAGGATTGAAATGCTATGGCACACACCAAGAGGGGGGTGAATTGGTATAAAAATAATTCTTTTTCCTTAAAAACTCTTTTGAGAAACAGAGATGTCGTCTGTGAAGACCACGGCTTCATTAAACCTCAAGACCTTAAAATGGCACGATGAGGTATCAACCGTGTAAAAACAATCTCATCTTGTGAATAATGAATATGAAATCTTTATGGATGAGAGGTTAAATATACAAATTAAGTAGGGGATATAAAGATGCTAATAAGAACAAACAAATAGAAAACACAAACACAAGAGATGACAATTTATAGTGGTTCGGTTTTCCAAACCTAATCCACTACTTTAACTTTCCATTAAGGATTTTGAAATAAATCCACTGTCAACCCCCTACTCAACCCGAGTAGGTCCTCTAGTCTGTGACTAGGAAATTTACAAACCTCCCAATCTAATGGGCACTCTAGCTTACCCTAGGTCAAATACAATAAAAATGAGAATCAGAATCGAAGAGTACAGCACTAAGTTACAAGCTCTCTCCAACTGAAAAATAGAGGCTTACAATGAATGTAACAGTGTAGATATAAAGCCTTAAAAAGATAAACACAGAGATAATAGAATTTAGCGCTCGATGTAAACTTGAATGCTCGGTAGTTGAAGATATTAAATGTTTTCAATAGCCATCAATGATTCTTCAAACACCTATTTATAGATGATGATAGATAAATACAAAAATCCAACCGTTGTGGTAGTTGAGTAAGCATTAAATGCGCCAAAAACTAGCCGTTACAACTTTCTCTGAAACAAACTGTTAATAGACCAAAGAGGTTAGTCGACTATATTTTTGAATAAAAATAAGACATAGTCGCAGACATGTAAGCATAGTCTACAGATAACCAACCAAAACAACTAATAGTCGATAAACACCTTCACATAGTCGACACATCCAAAATATGAAGAAAATTTCTAACATCATACACACAAATAGTCGACAGAATAATTTTAGTAGTCGACATAACCAACACGATAATCGACAAAACAAAACATAATCGACAGAACACAAACACATAATTGACTATTCAGTTAGAAAAACTAAACACTTGACATCTCCTAACTTTGTTTCTTTTGAAAGCAAGTTGAGATTATCAAAATGATATTGATTTTGAATTTCAAATACTCAACACGCAAGTTGAAATTATCAAAATGATATTGAGTTTGAATTTAAATACTCAAACTTATTCATTTAGATTTTAAGATTGATTTTCATAATCATTGTGTCATTATCAAAACTCTTTTAAATCTTAAGAGTAAAATATCAGGTAGGATTTGGTTGTGGTTATGGTTTCCCGCAGGTATGAGTCGTGGTAGTGGGTTACCGGAGCTATCGACTAGTGAGGTAACTTGTCGACCGTTGGGTGACACTAGAGCGAACCGCCAACCGAGCCTTAAACGGCTATCAACCGGTTGTTCCTAGTCATGAATTATCAACCCAGGCCTGGTCACTATTGATTGACTCTACCATTATGTGACACACTACATGGGATTCGACTTGCATTCATTAGGAGTCATGCTTGTATGTGTTGGGAGTGTGAGCATTAGCATGATATAATTGGCCTGTTGAGTGTTGACTTGTGTATGTTAAGCGAGCATATGCATTTAGAGCATTCGCTTGTGTGAATTCTTACGTGGGCGTAGCATGGCCTGATGCTTGGCTTATGGGGGCTTTGTCATCACATTAATGCTGCAAAAGCCATTACATTCCTTATTCGTTACATTGCATGGTTACAGTATGGTGTGGATTATTGTATGGAGTTAACCCTCGATAACTATGAGTGGAGCTGGGCTCCGGGTAACTATGACTCGAGAACTCTGGCATGTGGATTATGTTGAGAGAGCTTCGGTCTCATGTGGGTTATGTTGTGAGAGCCTTGAGCTCATGTGGATTATGTTATGGGGGCCTCAGGCTCATGCATCTTATGCCAGCCAATCATGGCTGTGGCAAGTTTGTATGCCGAGACTTAGGCGCCAAGTTATGCATTTCTTTTGTGGGCCCTAAGAACCATTATGTGCATTAATTGGTATATAAATGTGTTTGTTGAGCATTGGATATCTTGATGCATGGTATGGTATGGCATTACCATTTATTACACCACATTTAGTGGGGTGTATCCAGTATGGGAGGTCTGTCCCCAGTCATATCTTAATTATTCTATTATGCTTGCTGAGTCTTGTGGCTCACTTTGTTTCTAACATCATTCTAGGTGTAGGAGCTGATGTTGAGATTGGATCATTTAACGTTTCGGTCTTAGGTGGCTATGTGTACAGGGCAATCCTAATCGAAAAGATCTTTGGGGTGTGAGTTGTGATCAGGGGCTCAAGTGTTGTGATTGTTGTATTTGATTGATTGATGTTTTGTCATGTAGAGAAACGCCCCTGAAATGTGTATTTATAACCAATTTTCTTCCGTTGTTGTACAATTATGGGGCTAAATTCCAACCCATGTATCTGAGTTATTAGCTAGTTGTAAATAGAAATTGAGAAAATTTTAGGTCGTCACATGACAATTGAGAAGTGTCTAATGGGATGGAAACTCGATAGAGTTTTTACTTTGAAGGTAGATAATGCTAGTTCAAATGATGTTATGGGTAACTTCAAGAAAAAAAATGACGAAATGGGATGCTAGCATTATGAGTGGTCATTATTTGCATATGAGGTGTGTGGCTCATATAATAAATCTAGTTGTGCAACGTGGGTTAAAAGAGCTAGATGAATCAATAACAAGAGTTAGGGATACAATCAAATATATTAGTCAATCTTCAACAAGACTAAGAAAATTCAAAGAATGTGTGGAAGTGGAAAAAAATCGAATCGAAGGGCCTATTGTCATTGGATCTTGCAACTAGATGGAACTCCACAAACTTGATGTTAGAGATCACTCAAAAGTTTGAGAGGCCTTTTGAGAGATTTGATGAGGAAGAGCCCTGTTTTATGCTTTATCTTGGTATAAGTAGTTGGAATAATGAGCTGTAACAGGTTATTACTATTGATGGGAGACCCAAGGCAGAGGATTGGACGAGGGTCAGAATGTTTATTAGAGTGTTGCAATAATTTTATGAGCTTACTTTGTGGGTTTTGAGTTCATCATATATCACCTCCAACATATTTTTCCATGAGATTAGTATCGTTCATTGTCTTTTACATGAGTGGTAGGAGGGTGATGATCTTGAGTTGAGTGAGATGGCCGAAAAAATGAAAGAAAAGTTTGATAAATATTGGGGAGATCCAGAAAAAATAAATCACCTACTTTACATTGTTGTGGTGCTTGATCATAGGTACAAGTTAGAGTTTATGGAGTATACACTTCGAGAGATGTATCCAAGTGAGAAAAGAGTTATTGCAGTTTTGTCATTAAAAAATGTCGTATATGCTTTGTATGAAGAATACAAGAAAAAATTGTCACCTCAAGGTGAAGTAGGAGAGTCATCTCAAGTGTCTACTCCATCTGTTGTGGATAATGTCAAGAAGGGAAAATTTGGCAGACCAAACATGCTTAGTTCTCATTTCAAAAAGTATAAGTCTGCCAGTGCTAGTGGGTCTACAACTGTGCGTTCAGAATGGGAAAAATATTTAAGTGAAATATGTGAGGAGAAAACTGATGACTTTAACATTTTGAATTGGTGGAAAGCTAATTATCATCAGTTTCCTATTTTATCTTCTATGGCTTGGGATGTGTTGGTAATTCTAATTTCTACTGTTGCGTACGAGTCTGCCTTCAGCACTGGGGGTCGAGTACTTGATTCATTTAGGAATTATCTATCTCTTAAAGTGGTTGAAAGTCTGATTTGTAAACAAGATTGGTTTCGGTCATCTACCACCCTAATGAGTGTTAAAGAAGATTTGGATCATGTTGAATAACTTGAAAAAGGTAAACTCATTGTTACTCCTTTTTTTTTTAATTTTAGTTCAATACTTTTTATTTTGAAACTATTTAATTAATTTTGTGTATTATTTTTAGAATTGACAAAGGTTATTGTTGACAGCCCCGCACCTATGAAAATTTAGATTTTGAAGACTCATACATTTGTAAGTAAAAGTATTTGAGCCTCTTAGTATTTCAATATATGTTTTGATGTGTTGAATGCATTAGTTAATATCTGTTTATTACATTATTTTATAGATTTAGAATGAAGCATATACGACATTTTAGTCCCCCCCCCCATAGCCATATGTGCCAAATTTTTCTTGTGTCTGCTTCACTCAACTCAAGTTCAGGCAAATCATCAACCCCCCACAGCCACAGGTAGTTATATCCTTCGTTTTCTATGGCATTTGTTTATATATTAGCTTTGGTTTGAGTGGACTTTGATTTATTTTCTTTACAGATCCTAATACAAATCTGTCTTACACTATCTGCTCTCACTGATCTGAATGAGCAGTTAGGTAGTCGACATCCAATACCAGAAAGGAAAAACATGCACTATGAACTTCTTGAGTTAATGATTGTTGTATTGTTGACTATTGTAATTTTTTAATTTTTGAAACTATGAATTTCTTACTTGTTTTATCAATTTTTAAGCTGATTGTAAGCTTGATTCAGTTGATTACTTGATTGTACTGTAGTTCTTTAACAGATATGAATTCTTGATATCTTATACTACTTCTCCATTATTGCTGAAATTTATCTTCTTTAATATTTTAACAAGTCATTTGTTAATATTGCAGAGATTGAAGGTTTAAAAAGAAAACCAAACAGCAAACTTGGTGTAAATTCTCCAGCTCTTCTGCCAGACTAACAAGTATGGAAAATAAAATTTCCTTATGATTGTTGCTTATTTTTGTTTGTTCCTTAGGTAGTTCTAAAGCTGTTATTGCTTATTTTTGCTTGGGCAATTATAATAGAAAAATTTGGCACCCCTAGGATACGAGGAGAAAGACATGTACAGCATGGCTGCATATGATTGGAGGATCTCATTGCAAAGTACTGAGGTATATCAATTTTACATGTGTATACATTTGTAATATTTTTTTATTGTAGGTATTTAAACTCTGAATATTTGCAAGTCGTATAACACAACAAACAGATTTTCAAAGGAAATTAAATGGGACTAAACCCCGTCCCTGATATGCAGGTCATATATTCAGATTTTAAAATCTGAATATATGCAGGTATGGGAACTAAATGGGACTCCCGTGGCTGTTAAGTTGCTCCTTGACAATCTGTAAGTTTCAAACAGATTTATTTTCAGCTACTACCCCTTATTATTGCTAGTTATGGTGCTTATTGATAGTTTATTATGTGACCCAATGATAGCCACAAGTACTTCTACTCTTATTTATTGGGGCACACAATAGATAGAGTTATGGTTTTTAGATATTGTTGATATTGTTGTCTAGAGACTATAGAGTGAGTGTGTGTGTGTGTGTGTGTGTGTGTTTATATATATTTATGCATATGTTCAAAGTTAAATTTGTGAATATCCTTGTTGGAATTAAGGAGATAAATTTGAATTTTAAGCAAAACCAAACATTTATATTTCTTGGCCATTCAAATGTTATTTATGTGAACAACGATATTTCTATTTGACTTCAATGGTAATATTATTAATTTATTTATTTTTAAATTATAAATAATCTTAACTTATAACACATAATTAATCAATCTCTTAAAAATAAAAAGACTACTCATATATAAAAGAAGTCAAACTAAAGAATTTTATTTTCTAATGATACTTAGATTAATGTCCCTGTTGGTGCCAATTGATGGAGCTAGAATATTATTATTACCTTGGAGGATGTGTCATGTGTGTGGAGGTAGGAAAGAAATTTCAAAGCGTTTTCTTTCTTAATTTATGATCTACTACTACATATATAGGAGCTTTGGATGTTGAAAACTGGAACATTGAAATGATGAATGAATTCTTGTTGGTTGATCAAGATCAACCCTCAAAGTCTTCTCTGTTAATGATATTTTCTTATCTTTCTCTTAAGTCACCCAAGTTTAACCACCCACCTTCACTCCATTAGAGGATAATACTCTCTCTCTCTCTCTCTGCTTGAGATATGTAAAAAAAAATTATAAATTAGAATGCATAGAAATTGAGAAGGACAATTTTAGGTGTCCCCACCTCCAAAACTGCATGCTATGTATGTATGTATGGGAGAAATTAATTAATGAATTAACTCAAAGAGTACTAAAATGCATATATATATATAAATATATATCCACTTAATTAATTATTTCCTGACTCATTTAAATTTCTTGCATATATCTTTCCATACCCTAGAAACAGTAGTATATTTTCATTGCTTTCTTTAGATATATGAAGAAACTAATCAAGTTGGAAAACCATCCAACCAATAAGTACCTTGTCCATCCAATCATCTTCTCTTGGTGTGCATCTATTTTCAACAAACCCCACCAAACTAAACACACAGCTAGCTCTCTCTCTCTCTCTCAATAAATAATTATGTGTAATTCTGTTTGTGGATCCTTCTTAGCTAAGTTAATCAAATCATATTAATGTTATGGTTATTTCGGTCTAACTAAACCCCTACACACTCATATTTTCTCATTCCTTGACTATTTTCAAATGAGGTTAGGAACAGCATTTGGTGCATTTCTAGATGAAGTAATTGATAAGGTAAATGCTCTCTTTCTCAATATGACATGTATTGTTATCTATTGATTATTTGGTTTGCTTTGGTTGAGTGTGTTTGAGGTTTTTCTAGACTAGCAAGAGAAAATGAGGACACATTTTCTTTTATTATCATATTAGTTAGAGACATATTGAGATTGTGGTTGAGTTTTTGAGATGCCCAGGTCCAGTGTGTGATTTGGTTCATAGTATTATTGAGGCTTAAATATTCCATGTATCTACCTGTTCTCTTATCTTCTTGAAGATCTCGTGCATTTGTAAAAATATATATTTTCTACTATCTAGTCATTTATATTTTCTAATATCTAGTTGTTTATGTTTTCAACTATTGTTTATGTTCTTTTGCATTTTTATCTCAAACCCACGTCTCTAATCACTTGTTTGATTTGATCAAAATATCTAAAGTTTGTTCACGTCCTTCAACAGGGGAGGCAATTGTGATGGGCTTCTAGTTCTAGCATTATATCTTGGCATTGTGGTTTGAATTACTAGTGTGGATTCTTGTTTTGTCGAACTAACTGATTGAATTTAAACATGCAGAGCTATTTTATGTTTGTATTGCTTTAACTATGAGTGAATGCCTAATGGTAGCTTTTCTGGTGATCTTAAGGCTTATGACTGTAAGGATTTTGACTTAGTCCCTGATTTTGGTCTTTTGTTGGGTTTTTGCAACTATGATTTTGGTATTTTGGTGGCTTTGCTTTTCTGGAAACCTAATTTACTGCACTTGTGGTAAAATGGTAAGAACAACATGGAAGCATGAATTATGCTATTATTGTTTAATGGATGTCCTTTGTACTCCTAAATTGAAGCCATTTCTATCTTTTTTATAATAAATGGAAACATGAATTGTACATGGGATCTAAATATTTTCTTGTTAGTTATAATATTTTCCAGTTTTCTCCATCTTTGATACTTGGAAAGATATGTGCCCTAGGTTTCTATTAAAGATATGTTAAAATTATAATATTGGTTTTGAGTTTGGAAAGGGTGGCAATGGGTTAATTGTTTCTCTTTGACATTATAGATGTGTCATTAGCTCCAGGTAGAAGTATATACTCCTCCATGTGGACTAGGTGCAATTTGGTTAAAAAAATTGGGTAGTCGGTTAAATCGATTTTTTCTTTAGATTCAGTTCGATTTTTGGGTAGGTTTTTGGTTTGGTTTTCGATTCGGTTAACTCAATGTCAAAATTGGTTAGTTCAATTTTTTGTTTAAATTTGGTTTGGTTCGGTTTTTGGGTAGGTTTCCAATTCAATTTTCAATTTAGTTAGCTCAAACTCAAAATCGGTTAGTTCGGTTTTGGTTATTTCGGTTAGTGTAGTGAGTCAGTTTAGTTTGGTTCGGTTATATGCTTAGGGGCAGTTCGGTTGGATTAGCAAAAATTGGGCAGTTCGATTTGGTTATAATTGAATGTATACCCCTATCTCTATGTGGTCTTTCTTTTATCAGTATACAAAGGTAGGTGATTGCTAGATAGGATTCATTAATCTCTTGTGAGAGGTGAACGTCTTATACAATCTTTTTTGGTGGTTAATTGGTAAAAACCGCTGGCCAGGATATGAATGATCAAAAAGGAGTTTTTGGCCTGTCATCTCGATCACACTAAATTAGATCTTGGCATAGTTATCAAATCCAATGAGCTTAATCAGTCCATAGCTCTTGCTTAATTGGGAACCCCACACTAAGCGATGGGCAAACATGAGTGGCTGCACCATTTGGGTGCCAATGGGTAGGGATGTTAAGCCCTGGGGAATTACCAATAATCTTGAGCACACAAAAGGAATGTTGAAGCCCCATAACCCCAACAATCCCTCCTCAAAATTGCTTCTGAGGTGACTCAAACCTATGACCTCGCTCTACTACCAGTTGAACCCCAGGATAAAGAGCTTACCACCAGGCCAAAAGTGATCGCTTAATTAGAGATGCAACTTTAGTTCCTTTAAGCCCAGCCAGCCCAGAACCCCACACTAAGCCCTGATGCATCCTTTGGGTGCCAATGGGTTGAGATGTTAAGCCCCAGGGAGTTACTAATAACCTCAAGCGCACATAAGGAATGTTAAGGCCCCATAACTGCCAATAAGTTAATGAAAGAATTGTATTATGTTGTAATCATTTTCTGAAATAGGATCACATGAAGGAAGACTTTATTGCGTTATAGGATCATCTTGATATAATGCTAATTGTCACGCAAGACATTTTGGTTTATTTTGAGAAGATAGAGAGATTGTCAAAATACGTCAAAGAGTTTAATCTATAATGACCCGTTAATGGGTCTAGGATATGTGATGTTTCAAGTTGTATTTTTATTTGAATTTTGGGCATGATAAAATTTCAATAGCATTAATTTTAAGAGTGAGAATGAGTTCATGGGCTTATATTTTGAATGGACCTAGATGCAATTGAGATTTATTTGGTCAGTGTGTTGGGCCATGGAAATGGGCCATGGCATGGGCTGAGCCCAATTAAGGAATGAGATTTGAATTTTATAAAGAAAATCTTAATAAATTAAAATGACTAGCAAATGTTAATATTACCCTTGGTCTTCCTTTGATCGTCATTAGAGGAGAGGGGTAGTTAGGTCATTTTGTCAAATTTCAGCCGCAGACCTGTATCTCTGATTGCATTTCCCCCTTCGTGCTCCATCTTCAACAGCTACCTATGTTCTCTCTTTTACATATGATCCTCTCTTTCTTTAACTTTGTCTCCTATATTTCTCCTTCCTCCAGACTTCTCGTCTTTGTGTCTTCATCTTGGCTGATAGGAGCTTCAAGAAGAGAGGTGATTCTTCTATATCGCAAAGTCATTAGGCAAGTTCCCTTGCACCGTCTTTTATCTTCGTGCAAGCTAGCCTATATTTCTATTCTACTGATACAAGTGTGTTGTTATCCTCGTCATTTTAGCTTACAGTGCTTAACTTTTATTAGCGTTGTCTGTGACTCCCATTACTTGAGTTCTGTGCAATATTTTGTATCTCTTTGGGGTCTCATTGTGGTCTCAAATGGGGTTTGTTTTTCACCCCAAATTTCCTTCAGTGAATGGCATTTTATTGGCCTAAATGTAGATATGAAGCTTTGTCCATTATGTATCTTCTTGAGCTTAGTCGTGTATCCATGGCTGAATGCAACATAAACATCTAAATGCACCAAACCATATCTGGATGTAAGACACAAACCACACCAGGATCCATCCGGATAAGCATTGTTCCATCCGAATGTTACTCTCATTATTGTTCAAACACATCTGAATGTACCACGAGCCATTCGAACGTCACTCTCATTATTTGTCTAAATACATCCGAATAGGCATTGTAACATCCAAATATAAGACACAAAGTCAATAGCTCACATTCGAATGCCATTAAGTCATCCAAAAAATGCATCTCTCACAAACCTATAGGACACATTCGAATAGGCCATGAGCCATCTGAATGCCTCTCTTGATAATTGTTTGACACATCCAGATATGCCATGAACCATCCGGATGTCTCTCTCTCAAAAGCATATACCATATCCGAATGTGTAACGACCCATCCGAATGCCTCTCTCAATATTTGTTAACCATATCCAAATATGTAGTAGCCATCTGAATACATCTCATCAGAAACCTAAATAACATATTTGAATGCCATTGAATCCATTCGAATACCACTCTTGGAAATCTATATGCCATATCTGAACGTCGTTAAGTCATTCGAATGTCACACCCCCTAAATATATGTATATATTACATTCAAATGCCATATTCAAGTAACTTATGTTGCATTGCCTATACTCTGTGATCAAATCAAAACAATCCTGTTAGGGGGCTAACTTAAGTAATATGAGCACTAAAGTAAATTGAGACTCAATTATAAAGATTGTGCTTGTTAGTAATGCTTTGTTACCATTATGTGAGTTCAAATCATGTGGATCTATATATATATATATATATTTGTAGTATGTGCGTGGTAATAGTTTTGGAAACCTTGCATTTGCCATATGATTATGTTTTGATGCATCATATCATTATAAATCTAGCACACCTACTATTTTGCAAGAAGAGAAAGGGTGCCTAGGAGCCCCCAGAGCGAGTCAAGATGGCCATAGCCCGGCAGCTAGTGCTCACAGTTATATGTGTTAACTTGTTCACATGATGCATTTTTGCATACTTTGCATGGTGGCTTACGAGCCTATGGGATTGATGAGATCTTCACTTATGATGTATGCACACGTGATGGATATGCACACTTGCATAATTATACATGGTGCCATGAATGACAAATTTTGGTTGATAAAGTCATGAGATGTGTTTTCCCTGATATATATATATATATATATTGTTGGTTCTAATGATGGCAAATATATCCCAATAGGGGGTGAATTGGGATTTGTATAAATTTTTTGATAATTAAAACAATGATTGATGGCATAACACTATGTTTCGAAATATAGGGTATATGTTTCGAAATAAACCTTTCTGTTTTGCAAGTTTCGAAACCTACTAATATGTTTCGAAATGTACCTTACTATTATAGCTTATTTCGAAATATAGAATGTGTGTTTCGAAATATACTTTTCTGCTTTGCTTAATTCGAAATATTTTAACTTGTATTTCAAAATAATAATCTTTGGCAAAGATGATTTACATAAGTGAGAGTATACCAAAGTTGTTTGAGATTAAAGATAGGTACTTATGTATATGTATAAGCTTATGCTTAAGGAAAATATGTTTTAGACTTTGATAACAAATCTTATGAAGATTAAGTAATAATTAATAAGCAAAAGCGAAAGATTAAATGCATACAAGATATATAGTGGTTCAACACCCCGCCTAGTCCACTACCATCAAGTCATCCCACTTGAAGGATTTTTCAATCCCAATCAGTTTTACTAGTGATCAACCACAATAAGGGTTTTATCGTGGTTCACCCTAAAACCTTGTACAATAAGTTTTTATGGGCTCAACTCAAACCTTACATCAAATGAGTTTTAGGCTCAACTCAAACCTTACAACAATCAACAAGATAAATAAAACTTATCTTTACAGCCCAATGAAATTCATGGCAATGAAATGCCTTACCAATGGCTGCACAAACCTCTTAGATTAAAGTGGGGAGAGTTAACGAGATGATACTTCTTGTTTTCAATGTGCTTCTCCTTTATACACTCGTAGCACCACAAATGTATGTATGGATCTTCTTTGGAAGCTCAATCAAACTCTTTGATCACCACTTGTGCTTGTGTATGTGTCTCTAGTGTGTGCTCTCTTGTTTTATCATATCTTGTCTTCAAATACCTTCTATTTATATCAAGAGATAGAAATCTGACCGTTTATAGCCATTAGAGATAAGATTTAAAACAAGGTTTTGAAACATAGATTATTGGTTTCAAAACACTATGTTTCAGAACACCACAAATTTACACTAAGGTTTTGAAACATACTCCTCATATTTCGAAACATATAGCCTTTCTAGCTAGACTTACACTTAGAGACAGCAATGAGTGGGAGACATAATCTATTCCCCACTAACATATAAAAATGATCTCCACTTTCAAATTTGAATTTGAATTCTTAGAGCATGGAGAATACATTTAAAAATACTTTGATAAGCTTTTAGATAAATATTAAAATGCAAAACAAAAGCATCTCAGATCTTTTAAATCTTTGCTGATAGAAATGTCAGAGGTTTCGAAACATAGTCCAAAACTTGATTTGAAAATATATGCATTACATAGATGTTTCAAAATAGCATACACTTAGAAAACATGAAAACCTTTTCAAAAGAGATTTCGAAACATGTACAGAAACATGACAGATTTTTAGAAGGATTTACTTGATAACACAATCCATAACATGTATACATTACAACATATTTACTTTCTTTCAGTAAATGTCGATATTTTCTTTTATTTATATTTTACCTTCTCTTTACTTTAATACATAAATGTAAATAAGCAAGTACCCCCTATTTGGATTCAATAAAAATATCTAAAAAATCATAATCCATAACAATAAGAAAGTAGAATTTTGGTTTTAGAACAAGCTCAAGATTTAGCAATATTACCAACTCCAAAATACATACTTCCTATTTCTTGAAAAATTCATAAAAAATTATTTTAACACCAATAGATATTAGCTATCAAAATATCAGGAGATAGTTTTTCAAAATGAAAACATTTTCAAAAATATGTTCTAGTTGGTCTTTTGCCTTAGAACAATTTTAGTTTTATTTTGACCAACGATTTCAAAGCTAATTTTGAAGAACACTTTAGGAGATTCTTTTACATCTTAATACTTGTTTTTGCAAATCTCCATATGTATAAGAATAAATTAATTTGTTTTTCATTTGAACAACATAATACTTGATATTGAAATTGATATATGTTGAAAACCATAACCTTGACTCATGACTTAGGGATTAAGCGAATAGATGTTTTTCATCATCAAAATTGATATACAAAATTAAAACAACATATATTTGTATTAATATTTGAGTTGTTGCCACTCCATTTCATTATCACCATGATTTCGTAATTCTATAAATTGTTCCTTGTACTTAAACTTACTAAGTCTTGTGGCTCACTTGATCTTCTTATGTCATTCCAGGTAGAGGCAAAGCGATTATTGGGGGCGAGTCCAGTGGAACTACAACCCAAGGGTAGTGGTGTACAGAGGCGTCGTTGTCTTGAAGATCCTAGATAGGGATTTGGTGAGATTTGATTTGATGAGATTTTATTTTTTTCATTTACATTAGAGCCTCCTAATTGTTTTGTATGGCCATAGAGCCAATATTTGTCAAACCTGTTTTGTAAAAGTTGTTATAGAAATTTCGCTGTGAGAAATGAAATTAGAATATGGGTAACTATGTGAGGTTTTGTTTTATATCATCCTTGTGATGACCTTCCTTCGAATGTCCTATGCTTGCGGGCACATTCGGGAGCGAGTCACTACACAATCAGCGTCAAAGAAGTTTAACTTTTCCTGATTGATAGTTAGAGGTAAACTTAGAAAGTCACACATTAAAAAAGTGAAGCACTAAATTAATGATGCTTAGTTGGTAATGAGTTCCTGACTGTCACTAAGAGTTAATGAAGTTAAATATTATTAAGAGTTAATGAGGATTCCTTTAAGGAGTTAATGGGGGTTCTAAGTTTCATTAAGAGTTAATGGAAGTACTATTAAGAGTTAGTGTGGGCCTAAATATAATTAGATAGAAGTTTCAGTAGAAGATGCAAAACTATTGACTCGTTGTTCAAACCAGTCGACTAATCGGATAAGTTTGAGAAATTATCAACCAGTCCTTAGAAACAGTCAATAGTTTTGTTCGATAGGGTTTCTAAAAATGAGACCATTCTTCCATCTTGTTTGTCAACAGACAATGAAATGCTCTGATCTTTTCATTTTTTACACTTTTCAATGCATTAAATGAAGAGTGAAGGAAAGGAGAACAAATAGAAGGAATGGCGAATGTCTTAAATAAGGTAGAAAATGTGAACTTTCTCTTGGGAGCTATTGCTCGAGTTTTTTGTCTTCTTTTTGTTCTTGCTATAGCTCCAATTTTCTGCATACTTCCCTCATTCTTGTTATTTTCTCTTCCTTTTCATTTTATCCTTTCTCATGTGGTGAGCTTTTTCCTTTAAAAGAATCCTATAGTCAATTTCCCATCACCTTTGCTTGATCTCGATTAGCACAAGTGATCAACAAAAAGTTTTAGTTGACAGTTTTAGTGTGGATTAACTCAGTCCTTCACATCAATGAAGAAGACTTGGTCAATCAAAGGAAAAACAACAAGGAGTAGTTCGTGAAGGAGGCACGAAAGAGTTCATGAAGGAGAAATGAAAAGTTTAGGAATGTGCACAAAGGAAAGAACCGACAACAACCTCTTCTCCATAAGGTAAATGTTATTGTTATATGACTTTTTTCATTGTGACTAAAAATATGTACATGGTTGAAATATATGAGTTTGCAAGAGATTTTTCATTTCATTTCTATTGCATTTACTTGTTTTTGAAAAATGTTTTCAAAAACCTAATGAATCTTTTGCGATTCTTGCTTAGTGTAAGTGCATCTTTCATGCTTTATCAAAAAATATAGTTATATATAATGGTGTATAGTAGCCATAGAAATCATCCATAAGAATAATAGATAGTCTTCTTAACTTGACAATCAACAAACCAGAAGACGTGTAACAATCATAAACACCTAAGCACATAAAAATAAGATAAATATGATTTTATATAAATAAAGATAGAGTTTACTACTCTTTGAAGAGTGAGTTTGTAGTAGGAATGCTAGAATATTGTGCATTGGATACATCTGTTCCATCAGACCTAGACCATGGTGTTGTCTCGTATATAGTCTTTCGTCGAAGAACATGTCCACCTACTGATAATAGAATATTTTAACAATTAGGTACAATATAAAACTAATAGAAATGAATAATTCAATTGGCATAAAAATGAATATTACCTTTCTTACCATTGTGTATAATTGCATTAGATTCGATCCTTGTTGATAGTCCAGGTCAATTGTGATAGTGGGAGATTGGGCACTTCTCCCTTTTTATGTTCTTTTGCGTTGCACTATGTCCACCAAGTATCATTGTTTCTATAACCCATCAAAATTTAAGAAGAATAGAATTAGAAAAATAAGCATTTAAAATTCTTATTAATAGATTTTGAAGGGTATAAATACATTAATGGTGTTTTTGATTGACATGAAAAATATAAAAAATATTTTTTTTTTCAGCCAAATTTCAATTTTAGGCATTTGATTGATAACTTTTTTCATGAAATTTGTTTTCTACCTAAGTACGAAAGTGTCATATTTTTCACAAAAATAAGGAAAAATAATTTTTAGGCGGGCCAATTTTGATTTTCTAGGGAAGTTGAAATTTTCTTTTTTTTTGGGGGGTAAGTGGACATGTTCAGCTTTATATAAAGGTAGAATTTTGATGTATCATTCAGCTTGTCATGGAGGTGTCGTGGTGAAATGGATGAGTGATTTGCCTTTGTCTTGTTTCATGGTCCATTTCTTTCTAGATAGGTCCTTTTCCTAGGTTGTTTTTTCTTTTGTTTGAATTTTGTTTAGAGTTTAGGGTTTAATACAGACAGAACACTAGCCAGAAGCAAACTACATCCAAATGGAAGAGTCACCAAACAAGTATTTAACATTCTTATTAATAGAATTTGGATAGAATAATAAGAATTTGACATTCTCTTAATAGAATTTACAAGGTACGAGAGTACTTTGCGTTTCCATTTTATAACTATTAAATGAACTTCTAGGGTAATCCAGCAAGTAGCAATGACTTAAGAGGCAATCATTTCATTATGAAGAGTAGCAGCAGCATGTCCCCAAGACGATGCAAGTGGGTGGCTACTCTGATGATATTTTAGTCAGCTTGTTCCTAGAAAGTCAAGTGGCAATTCTGATGGTATCAGTTACCTTTTGCCAAGAAAGTGCTCTGGTGACATGGATGAGTAATTTGGCTTTGTTTTATTTCTTGTTCTTTTTGTTTCTAGTTGTTGCTTTCATTGGGGTGGGTTCCATGATAGGACTTTTAAGTTATTGGCAACAAATAGCACAACTTAAGTGAAAAAATCTAGAGGATAAGATTAAAGCGAGTTTGGGCTTCGCTTGGGCCGAGCTCGAGCTTCCGCCTTGCTGAGCTGCCGCCTCACTCCGTCAAGCTCGCTACCAAGCTGGACCTTGTCTAGTCGAGCTCGCCTTCGGGCTGCTGCCTCTCCCAAGTTAAGCCAGACAAGTTGTTCCACTGTCAAATTATATTATACCCAAGGTTCTCTAGGCTACATAAGCTAAGGGGGGCAAGTGACGAGGGAACAATCTAGGGGAAGAGAAATTACTCTACTATTCCTATGGGTCCACGAATTATCATGTGCCATGTGCATTAAAAAAAGTCAATTTGAAGTCATCGCATGTTTTCACCTAAGATCATCATGTGTCCCCTAGATTTAGCAGAGATTGGATTCGCCCCGCCTAGATCCAGATTAATTCTTGACACGAAAGATTTAGGCAAATCTAGTATACTTTTAGACTTAGTCGATCAAGCATCTCTAATAGATACCGTCAATTAAAAATCTCTTTATTATCTTAAGACTCTCTCCAATCATTCGAAAATATGAACCTAATGGCCAAATTACATTCTAGATATCACTCCATGTTGTGTGTGCTTGGACTTATTGAGATTAGAACCTTATGATTGCATCTCCAACGTTTTCAAATTTTTGTGGAAAAAAATAAAACATTGAGCCCCCGTTATAGGTTTTATTTTCCTAGTCCCTATACTATATTTATCATTTTAATAAATTTTCAGGTGATTAAGGAGACTATAGCAGACCTTGAAAGGTTGAGTGCCCTCTGATCTTGGGATTGAGATAGGAGAGTTAGTTTGTTTGAATGCTTTGTAAATGTATTTCTTAGTGAAATATACATGATGGTTAAGTTCTTAAAGTTTAAAGGAACTTTGGGTATGCACTACCCTTAGCACAATGTCCCAAGTGTTTCAAACCATCAATTGGTGTTTGAACGAGGTAACCTCTAAGACCATTAATATGACAGGTTTTGAGAGCGAAAAATAACAAATTGTATTTCTAGAGTAGGTCAATTTCAAGGTGTAGTCTACGTTTGAGCCCTTATATTTTGAAATAGGAGTGATCTACTTTGCCCGAGAGATGCCAGAGATGCACAGAAGGGCTTACAGAAAAGGGTTAAAATGATCAAAATGTCCTCGCCCACTTTGTAAATTTATAAAATGTGCCACTGTCCGCTGTTGTAATATCCCAAATTTTCTAAAAGGATCTAGAATAACTTTAATTTGAGTCATATGTGAAATTATCAAAAGATTATGGATTTAAGTATAATTTCTTACAATTATCAGTACCGAATTGACTGTAGGGAATGACTTGGAATGAAGATGTTTAAGGAAAATGATGTGATCTTGATGAGTGTTCTGAGATATGATTTATGGTATTAAAAGAAATCAGAATCGAGACAGTTTTCGGTACAATTATGATTTAAGTTAAAAAATCAAATTATCATAGAGAATCTCCGAGAAGTCAACAGAACCTTGAGGGGACTCCGATTTTTCGTAAAGATCAACCCTGAAATGATCTCAGTATGAAACAAGGGTCTCGTGATGGTGCAGGAACAAAACAAAGCTTATGGAGTAATTTAGAATTATTAATTTTGGGTTTAAGTATCTCAATAATTATTAATTTATTATTAGAGTATAGTAGTAATTAAAGAAATAAATGAGATTTTTAGTGAATAATTATCATACTAATATAGTATATTGTATAGATATAATATTATATATAAAAATATATTGGTAACAGTGGGCTGAACCATGGGAGTGAATCTGTGAGTTGGGTGCACATTGAATCATAGTGCAAGCATGAATAGAAAAGTGGAAGAATAATTAAATATTATAATATATATGTGTAAGTGGGCAAAAAGCTTTAGTGGAAATCCGGGGCCAATTTTATGGGCTATGCTTGGCACCCAAGCATTATCTTTATATATAAGGAGTGTATTGTTAGGAGTGCACGGGGGGATTGAAGAATCAGAGAGGAAAACGAGAGAAATTAAGGGAGGAGAAGAAGAAAGAAGATGGCGCATCGTAGCTCGAGAAAGGAAGAAAAAAAGAAAAAAATTGAGAAATTAAGGAGTTTTTGAAGTTATTCGGTGTCTAAAATACCCAGGTAAGTGGGTAAAATTATTGGAAGCATTGTTTGTCTAGTTTATGAATTTTTCACAAGTAGATTATATATTTTAGGCAGTTAAATCTAGTTATTTTGAGCTGCAATCTTATTATCTCCTTAGGAAATATAGAGTGCGAAAAAGACAAGAATCAATCATTTAAAAGCAAACTCTTTACCCTTTTTTTATGTTCTATAATCCGTATGCAAGTTTTCGTTATTTTCCATAATTTATTCTCTCTCTTACCATGATTTGGTTTCACACATCAATTATGCAAATATGCGTGGTAACCATTTTATAATATGTGAATTGTTGTTGAAACTATATATGTGATTCCTAGAGATATTTATTTATAACCGTCACGAGGCTTTATATTGCCCCTACCTCTTTGGGAATGATGCCGAACCAATGTGGGCTAGGTTCATAAAGAACTAGGAAGACTCGATGTGATTGTGGCGGTCAACTAACTAACCTCCCTCTAATATTTAATATTATCAAATATGCGAGACCAACCAATATTGTGAGTAACAAAATGCATTACCCGTAATCCCGAAACTAAAGTGGTACAAATACTTACGTCGTATAGGGGTTCCTACCTTGATCCCGGAATCATATGGGATATCAATATGTCGGCTTGCAAATATTAGGGCTAATACCTTATGTCATAAATGAGTTGGGAATGTACCAAAATAGGTTCTGTCGACGTTCAGAAATGGTCGATCGAGATTCGTCGGCCCGTATTGATTTAGTAATCACGAATACGAGGGGAAGAGAATAATAACACTATCAACAAACAATGCACCAGTTTTTTACGTGGTTCACCCAAAATGATTCCTAGTTCACGATTGTTCTCTGGTCATTTTTTGCAGAGTAATAATATGTATATTTTTTTTTATCTTCCCCGTACAATAGCTTTTGATCCTTTATTTATAGTGTGGGATATTGACAATTTACACAAAGTTTAAAATAGTGGGGGTCATATCGTGAGGGACAATATGTCATTATCTCCATAAAACAGGGAGTAAAAGTTGTGCACCATGTGGGGACTAGCTTTCCACGGATAAGGACAGGTAGACATCAGATCCGATTATTCTGCTTTGTGGTCTTCTTTGCAAGCTGATCGGGTTGACCAGCGAGTTGGAGCCATCATCGGGAGCTCGCTCGCTATAGTAATCAAAGCTCACGCTTTAGCAATTATGCTACCTCGTAGAGATAGCTTCAGCCTTGGGCTCATTGGACTTGGAGAGGTTGGGCCTTATCATTGGGTCATTCTGCCCGCAAGGGCCCATACATAGCCCAAGGTGGTTCGAAAAATACCTGTAACAGGTTCAATGACGTGATTTTCATAACGTGGAACATGTGGGCGTTTGCCCTTAAACTACGCAAGTAAATATTCCTATAACTATTGTGTGAAGACCCTTGCATATACATGGTGGTGTGAGTGGCATATGATTATGCATGGCATTGTATTTAGGTTTATCAAGTGAGGGTTATGATGGGTAGTTGTTCCCTCGGCCTTTGAGCGAGGGCACTGCTATTGTTGTGCCGGTGACGTCCAAGTAGGATAGGCGTGTGCTGACATGTCATAGAGGGTGATGTATGGTTAATGAGTATTATGGATTATGATATTGCATATGATATTGTTGAGCATATTGAGCCTAAGGGTTATTTGTATTTTATCAAGCATGTGCTTGATATAAAAGGCAATGTGAACATGAATGTGCATGACGGTGCACGACACACAATATGAACTGGGCCTGATTGGTCATTACCATAATCATGAATATGTGTTGTTTAAGCTTGTGGAACCTGACATGGGTATGTGACGTAAAGTATAACGAATATATGCAATAACTTAAGACATGATGCGAGAATGAATGTGGGAATCCTTGTTATAGCTAGTCATGGTGATTCCTTCTTGTTATAATTTCCTATGGTGCCATTATTTCATATATGCTTGCTGAGCCTTATGGCTCATTTTATTTCTTAACATCATTCCAAATTAAGGAAGGGAAAGTTCGAGGTTAAGTTTAGTGGAATCAAATCCTTGTCGATATCGTCGTGTACGGGGCTCTCCCGACCTAAAAGATCTAGAGGATGTGTTGGAGATAGGGGTGATGGTTTCATGTTTTATTATGGTTATCGATATGTTTTATTATAGTGCCACCTCAAGATATGTATTAGCGATTATTTGCGTTTTCGTTGTTATGAAAGGAGATTGGAATCAGATTATTGTATAAGGAATAAAAGAATTTATTCGGCTTGGGAATTAAATTTTCAGTTGTTATAGCTACTCTCTCATCTCCCTTCCCATGGCTGTCAATGCAACTATCGTCTCGTAGTTGCCTCCGCCTCGCCGTCATTGCCTCACTGCCATTGCCTCACCTTACTACCATCGCCTCACCTCGCCGACCGTTGCTGCATCTTCCCTCCACCGAGGATACAGTGGCGATCAGCGAGGCAATGGTAGCAAGGTGACGAGGCAAAGGCAGCGGCAAGACGGAGGTTGTATCGACTATAACGCCCCGTTTTTCCCAAGCGTGCATTAACTCAAGATTTCGGGAATATTTTTTTTTTCAACAATCACATAGCCTAAATTAAACCTCGACAATCCTGATCTACCATCTCAGCATATTAACTTAAAAGAATAAGCTAAAACTAGTAATATCATCATATCAACGGAAACCTCGAATATACATAACTGAATTCACTTTATTCATAACGTAGAAATTGAATCATCGTTTGACATAACATCTTCAAAACAAAGACATAGAGACTCATCTCTCAATAACAACTACCCAACACCTTACACATAGATAAAACATACGCTAAAGATTACCAATGTAAATGATGACTATGTCTTGATAACCCCTTTTCCTTTAGCACCGCTGCTTTCACTTGGAACATTTGAATATTTCAGAGACAAAGTCCAAATTAGATGTTGAATCATTTAAGTGATAATTCAGAAACATTTCATGAATATATTTAAGATCATGAAACAAAACCGACATGTCCCAGTCCAAGAGAATTCCACATAGCACATAACCCTAACTGGGGAAAATGCAATCTCTCTAAAGGCAACACAACCTCATCAACACATTAGCATAACACAATGTTGCTTAAGAAGGACAACCTCAACGCATGAAGCCGGGTATGACCCCTATATCATGTTAGGCATTACACTGCCACACAAAAGCATTCTGAATCTCAACCCAACCCTAGCCACAAGATGATCAACACTATCCCCGGAATTAACGTCCACCTAGGCAATAATGTTATTTCTCAAAGGCACCTGGGGTGGTGTTCACTCTCAGCCCCTGCCACTTGAGCCAACAACTAGCGTGGTGTCCACTCTCAGCCTCGCCACTTAAGTACCGTAGGGTGAACTCTGTCTCAACCCTGTCCCAAGTGGGTCACATAGTATTAATCCTTGGCACGCATCCCAAGTGCTATCACTCAAGTGCCATGCACAAGTTGATAACCCACATCCCACATGGACACACACATAAACATGCCAACGCCACAACTGTAACACCCAGTGTTACCGGTGTTAAGAGAATAAAAAAGGAAGTGTGAAATTTCCAAAAATACCCTTGAGAATGTGATAGATACTTGAGAATATTGGTGCCCTATGAGAGGTGTAACACCCCGCTTTTCACAGGCGCGTTATAACTTGTGACAATTCTAGGACAATAATTTTTTTCCTTCAAACTTAAAGTTAAATCACATCATTTCTCGAATACGTCCCAGAATTCCCATACATTAATCTCGAAAGAGAATCACTATACACATCAAATGCGGAAGTAATGATCGAAACCTGATATCTTAACATTGATCATAAATCAAATCTTATACTTTATTAACCATAAAGATATACATCAACATTTCTCAAAACGTTCAGAATTCAAATAGCAGAACTTAAATACATGGGCTACATAACATACATTTCATTCTTCATGCACTCTGCTAAGTGTCATTTCATGCCTCATTTATCCTCGAATAAATTAGAGGATAATGCTATATCATGTGTACATGCAATGTCTTTCCTCGTAGGTGTCAACTGCACCCCTCATGCTACCTACCATTTTTGCGGCTACATCTTTCGAAGCCGGGGTGTATGGGTGCACCCTTGGTAAAGCAGCAGTGCCAGTTCGTACTCCTTACTGCCACAATGCGAGTGATCAACGATATCAACGTGTATTTATGCATTTCATAGTCATGTCATGTATGCAGTCTACGTGATGGGTACATATCAGAGTATGTCAATATAATAAAAACATTTTCGATGAACATAATTCACTTACAAACCAAGCATTTTCTATAAAACAAACTTTAATTGGGAGTACCACTTACCTTCTCAAGCTTATCAAGTTACCTCGATATTCGCGCATGTCTCGAAATGCATGCATCGCCTCGATTTGCGTGTCAACCTCAAAATTTGCACAAGTCACTTCAACTTAAGTCTCAAAACATTCTAACCACCATAATTATTTAAATAAACATTAAAACCTATTTTTCCATAATTTTTGTCATTTTTTTTAATTTTCTTTCTATTTCTTCCTAATTTTCCTCAATAAATCCAAACTAAATATTTCTAATATATTTTCTCAAATATTTCACTACGGAAATTCATAAAATAATATTCTTGAATTTATGGAATTTCTAGAAAATTTTACTTACCTAGACTTAGCCTCTCTGGCTTCCTCGGTATGCGTGCCCTATCCTTGAAAAGCGTGCCCGAACCACTTTCTTGCCCAAAATCTTCGGAATAACCATAAAACTCTATTTCCTATTTTCCAGAATTTTTTTCCACATTTCCTCTATTTTTTTCTTCCATTTTCTTTTTCTTTCTTTTTCTTTTCTTTTCTTATCTTTTTCTTTTTCTTTTCCTTTTTTTTCTTTTTCTTTCTTCTCCCTCTCTTCTTCTTCCTCCTCCCGCTTCCTCCGGCGCGACCTGCAACCAACTCACGGCCGCCTCTGTTTGGCCCTCCTCCAGCCGCCTCAGCCTTGCCGAACCTCTCAGCTACTGCCCGCACGCCCTCCTCTACCGCGACCAACCTCCCTACGACACACCCACTTGCTAGAACACGCGGCCATGGCTGCCATGGCCGCTGCTCAACTGCTTCTTGAACCTCTGCAGCCTCTACTGACCGCTGCGCCATCATCAGAAGGCCGCTCGAGCTACCCGCGGCCGCCGTTGGCCGCTGCTGATTACGGCCCTACTACAGCTAGTTGCGGCCATGGCTGCCATGGCCGCACCAACTTCTCCCGACCGCCTCATGGCCTCCTCCGAGCTCGAAGGTCGCCACTGCATCTTGTTGGAAGCTCCTCCGCGAGCTTCCCGATCACCTCGGCCATGCTTGCCCGCGCTCGCTCTCTACACTTCGGCCATCGCTTACCCTGCTTCTCAATTTTCCTCTCTATTTATAGGCGCTCGATAGGCTCCCTCACCTCACTGAGGCCATACTTCATTGAGTGTAGCACACTCAATTTACCGCCACACGTTTGCAAAGCATGGAGGTTGGGAGATGCAGGATATGGAGATTTGCCGAGGCACGGTCGTTGCTTGTCTGAGCACGCATAGATATATATATATATATATATAATTATACATTATACTAATTTATTACACATTTAACTAAAGAAAATTACACATAAACCTCAATTTTCTTCTTAATTTCATTGGAATAATTCTCTAATTGCAATAATATCCTCAAACACTGAATTAATTGACATTATGATACCGAAACAAAAAAATTAATAACTTGAAGCTTAGTTAAAAAGGACAATTTTGCTCTAGTGTCCTCCCAGGACATCAATTGATCCCGAAACTATTGAAGGGTTGATCCTTATGCAAAACCGGAGCCCCCTAGGGTTCCGTTGATTTTTCGGGAGTCCCCTACGACAATTCGATTTTACAGCCTAAATGGCAACTGCATTTTAGCTGTACCGAAAACTGTTCCAGATCCGATTTCTTTTGATATCACAAATCCTATCTCGGAACGGTCATCGAAACCATATTATTTTTTCTTCAGATAATTTCACTCTGAGGCACTCCCTGCAGTTGGTTCAGTACTTATAATTGCTATCAAATCAATTTTTTGTTACTCTAAACTCATCGAAATTATGTGACAACTTTATATGAACATGGGGTATTACAAGAGGGGCATTTTTATAATTTGGATAGTGAAGTCCAATAAAAGGGTATTTTGGTAAATTAGAAATAATTCCTATGTGGAGTTAGGGATGTAAGTGAATTAAATCCCAATTTGGTATGTATGTGGAGATATATGGGATTAATAATTCACAAAGGGTATTTTGGTAATTTGGAATGAAATTCCATAAAGGAATTAAATTGTGGAAAATAGGGAAAAAGGAGAATATTCAAGTATATGAGAAATAATTGAATTTCTCTAAATTTGGTAGATAAATGTGGTAATGCCACATGGATGGATGAGATGAGAACTTGGGAGCTAAGTATGGGTTTAAAAGCCCAAAGGAAAAAAAAGAAAAGAAAAGTTGCAACAGGTGGCAACAGGGACGCGCGCGCAGGCAGGGCCGCACGCGGGCACACACTGGCGGGAGGGCACGCGGAATGGGCAGGCATCGTGCACAGCGCACAGCCAGCCCGCATGGCCAGCACACCGCGGGGCCCCACGTAGGCCCCAAGCGCACGAGCAGGCCCCGCCGGCCAAATTTTTTCAAAAAATTGGAATTTTGAGGGATTTGGGGGCATTTCTTAATTGATTTTGGACCCCGGAGGAATTTTCAAAATAAATGGATTTTTTGGACATTTTTGTAGATAAATGCCGAATTTTGAAAAGTAATATTTTGAAAAAGTAATATAACGCCCCTGCTGCTGTTGTGTAAAAGTAATATTTTTTTTATTTATTATTATTATTTATTTATTCTATAAATGCTATTTTGGGAATTTCTGAAAAAAGAAAGCCTGTTTAAATAAATAAATAAATGAGTATTTAAGCCTCTAAATTAATTATTAAATTAATATAAACTTTAAGGCAATTGTGGAAAAAATCCTATATTTTGAAAAATAAATAAGGGAGTATTTTTCTTAAATTTTGAAAAATGGATGAGGATGCTTGATGTTTGTATTTCAAAAATTTATTTCCTAAGGGTTGGAAATTTGAGGTAATTTGAAATAATTAAAAGAAAAATCAATGGAGAATTGATAAGGAAAATTTTATTAAATTTTTCTAAAGAAGTATTAATCCAAATATTTTCTAAAGGAGTTGGAAGTGAGATAAATGGGTTAATAGTTGGGGCAAAGAAAAATTATTTGCTTATAATTAAGGCCTTATGCCATAATTTATATGAAGCAAGTGAGTTAGCTTATTTTGTCGAATCCTGGGAAGTCATCATTTGCTCTCCCTTAAGAGCTTGAGAAGGGGTGACACTTGTGAGGTTTCGGGTTTTATTTTAGCAGGATCGTTTCGATATTTCTCGGATCCTTGTGTGGAACGAAGGGAGGGCAAAACCTAGTTCCCACCTAGGTCGTTTCTCATTGAAACGTAGTCGTCTCTTTATCTTTGCCCTAGTGTGTGAATAATAAGCTGGCTATTCGTGAGTAACACCCATAGGTGGGAGCGAGGCGTTACAGTTTGGTATCAAAGCGTGGTTAGAGTATCAAGTGGAGGATGCCTGGAGAAATGTGGTTGAAGGTTGATCGGAAAGCCTTGGAAGTAGGACCATAAATGACTGAGGACCCTAAGAGTTGGGTCAAGGCATTGAGGTTTGTGGTGATGGAAATGGAGTGCTCGAATATTCCTGCTATAGAAAAGGAAAAATATCATAGTTTGAGATGATATTCTGTAAGAGATATACGGGACGAGCAAAGAAGAGTCAAATGCCCAAGTGTGGGTATTGGTATCGAGAACTGGAATGTGGAAATTTGGGGGTTCATGAGGCATTTTAAGGATATGAGTTCCTTGCAATTGAAGTGTTGAGGCTTGTGTAGGGACACGAAGCCGAATCATGACAAGAGTCATGAAAGGGCCTGGAGGGCTCGAGGTATATCTAATCCCGGAAAGGGTTAGCGGAGTATCCCTATTGTGGGGATATGGTCAAGCATGTATGAGGGAATTGAGTGGTTCCCGTAGAGGTGGTGTGCTAAGAGTTGTGTGATTGAATTAGGGTGAGCTAAGGTTGAAATTAGCTCGAAGCCCAAAGAAAGAAGTCGTCAACAGGTTGTGTGACGAGCTCCGGGAAGGGAGTAAGCTAAAGTTGCTCATAGATAGACTCTAGGTGGAGCGAGCATGTGAGGTATATGCCAGTCATGGCCAGGGTAGGCATGACATTGGTAGCTTGTGGAAAGACACCGAGAGGAGTCGGGTGTGAGTTATGCATGAGGGATGCATGTGGTTCCATGTGATTGTATCACAATAGCGATCCCGGAAGGGATGTGCCTAGGGTATGAGTGGACCCTAGTTAGTTTCATGATGAAACGGGATATATCCTAAGAAAAGATAGGTGTGGGGAAAATGGACCCTAGCGGGTGTTTGTATGAGATGGAAATCTCAAGTAAGTCGAGCTGGAATCCAAGGGAATCCAGATTTGGGATAAAGGAGTTGGGCATGCGTAGATATGCGCGTGGGAGCCATGGGATTGGAAGTCCTGGTTGGGAAAGGCTAAGTGACCGTTCATGTGGTTAACGGATGAGGGGCCAATCTAAACTCTCATTGACACTTGGGGTCAGACGGGACGCCTAAGGTCGGGAGATGAGAGGTGAATAGACCCTCATTATGATGCCTGGGTTCGAGATGACGCCTAAGGCCACAAGACCCTTAATGGGACACGCGGAGGTCACCCAATGAAGGGTATGAGCGATGTGTGGGCTGAGGGTAGTGAATTGTGGCAACAGGACATCCGTGGACTATGCGCACACAAGAAATGCCAACTTTGGATGCCAAGTGGGCAGAGGCATGGTAAGCAATGTGGAGGCCCCAACATTTTAGTCCAAGTCATGAAAGCCTGAGCGAGGCGTGTGGGAAGGCCAGGCCGGGCCTAGTGACAGAATACGTTCATGAGTGTACAAAGAGAGACGAGAGGTCTCAATTTACCTAGAGGATAATGGTAGGTGTTCTATGGTTATAGGTGCCGGAGTTGAAGTAGTCTTAGCATGTCAGTTGTGGATTGAGTGATCGTAGATAATCAAGCTCTAGGATGAGCTAAGTGGCAAAACGAATCATAATGGATTTGGATCCATTGTCATGGAAAGTTGGAGCTTTCAAATGTTGAGTGAGAGCCGTAAGGTATGATCTTGTGGGGTAAGATCATGAGTCCTCAAGATGTGAAATGGTTTGAAATTCTCTTAGGTGGTAAGAGAGGTTGAGTTTCAAGGAGCAAAGCTCATGGTATGAGCTTGAGGTTATCAAGACAAGGATAACCAAGTAAGATGGCTTAGGTAAGATGGTGGTGGAACCATCGTAGCTCGGGGAGGCTTTGAGTAGCTTTGATGCTATGGGTGTAAGGCTCGATGTGACGGATCTGATGTTATGGACCGTGTGGCAGAGGATTAATGAGTTGGCTCGCGTTGAGGGCAAGTGGCCCATGGGCTTGAGCAATTTAGTGAACTGCAGGTGATGGTCAGATGCCAAAGAGCTGGAGCAGCACCTTAGGAAATTTGGTCAGGTGAGACCGAGAATCTCTTGTAAGGGATAGGACATTTAGAGTAGTCTTAAGGAAGAATCGCGGAACACGATAATAATCAGATAGATTTGTTGCCAAGTAGGACGCCTGGTAAGGATAGTGGCTGCGAGCGTGGTTGGGTAGCCGTGCTGGGTTCGATATCAGAGGTTAGACTGGAAGACTGAAAGTCACACTACAGGGTGCGAAGCAGATCAGAGTTGGACCCGAGCCATGATGTTGGAAACTATTGTTGGGCCAGTGTAAGGGAGCAACACGATAATGATGATTGGGTGTTGACTCTCCGAAGCACAGGGCAACACGATGGGGAGCCAGTGTTGGGCCAGTGTATAGGAGTGACACATGATTGGGTGTTGACTCTCTGAAGCACAGGATAACACGATGGGGAACCAGTGTTGGGCCAGTGTATGGGAGTGACACGATGATGGTGACTAGGTGTTGGCTCGCCTAAAGTACAGGGCAACATAGTGATTATGCAGATGGTTAGGGACTGAAGATCTATAAGATGCACGATAGGGGTGGCGAAAGCTGTGGTCGATTCCGCAACTCAGCTACGAGTAATAAGCGGTGTTGAAGCAGTTTAGCAAATGTTGAGGCGTTATAGCGTCTCGAGATGTTTGAGAAAGAAACCTGAGGAAAAGAAACGGGTCTAGCGTGGGAATAACGCTATGGTTGACACTTATCAGTGACGGGTCTAATGCTAGGGACCACTGGATACATACGGTTAGTCCATAGGAGGGACTGCAGCCCTCTATGTGGAGTAACCCATCTGTAGTGGAGATGATTAGATGCCGAAAACCTGGAGTATGTTGTAGGTTATGCCTGGGCCAGACCTAAACTTCCGTGAGGGTTGAAGTATCATGGTAGTGCCTTGTTGTCATGGTAACAAAAGGTCGGTGATATCTTGTGGTGTGATATCAAGATGCGTAGCGATGCTCCTTGTTAAAGGATGCTAACGCAGTTGTGGTTAAATTTGACCGAAATGGTTATGGTAAATTGGGATGATGGACCCAGTGTGACCTTGCGATAATGCGGAAAGATGGATTGATTGGTGGAGTCGATAAGTGGCTCCCAAAATGTTATGTAAGTGTCGTGGAAGGCGAGACTTACGAGTTGGAAGCCAATCATGAGACGGGAATATTGAAGCATGTGAAGGCTTCAAGTAAGGGGATCTCTAATCCTGTGATGTGAGTGGTGGTAGGCTGAACGAGTGGCTAAGGCATGGTTCGGAATCTGGGAAGGCTCGCAATTGCACAGTCTAATGTTAGTTCTGAATGTGTCGATGCAAAAATGAGGAAGTATTCTCATGTGGTATTGGAGGGGTTTCCAGTTGATGACACATGATCAGTTGTCAGGTGGTAGCACCTGATGGCAATGATGGGAGCGTGAGGCTCGAGGACTGTGATGAAAGGCCTTGTTGATTTCCATATATGCCTTTAATATAAAGGTTCAGCGGGTCCTGATGGCTAGACCCAATGGATTTTGAGAAAGAGATCCAAGTTTATAAAAGATGGTTAGACGGGGCAAAAAATGTGCCACCTAAAGGAGTGTGCTCCGAAGTAAGGGCTATAGATGGTAGTGTTGAAATGTGGCCTGGGAAGAACCTGTGATGTTCTCCCAAGAAAAGTTGAACAGGGGGGCAACAACACTAGATGAACCTCCTAAGGCACTACAACTCTAATAGGATGGATCACTCGGGAGAAGCTAGTGTGATGGCAAGTGCCTGAGTAGAAAGGTGAGTCCTACGGCATTGAGTGGAAGTGTGAAATTCCACATGAATGGCAGGGGTGATTTCCAATGAATAGAGTTTATATTGAAGCAGTAGTCGATGACTGCAAGAGTAGTGCCTGGAGGAAGGTGGTGTTGGTTGAGTCGGGCGATCCGGCTAGAGCTAATCGAGTCGGTTAGATGGAAGATGAAGGCGAATTTAAGATGTTGCCAATAGGTAAAGAGAGCTCGAATGAAGAGCTTATGGGACGAAATTGGTTTCCAAGAATGGTGTTGAGGTGATGAAATCACCTGATAGCTGTGATGGATACAGCTAAGGGGATGCCCTGGTTAATGGGCAATTGATGGAAAATTAACCTCGTGCCTAAAGGTTAAAGGCTGTGAAAGGAAATCGGCTAGTGGAGCTGTTGTGGCTTTAGAGCCAATGTGACCGCTCACCAAATAATGTGAGCTGATGCAAAGGGTATAAAGAGAATCCGGGAGAAGCCGAAGTTTTTCAGGGGATTAGTAAGCCATTCGAGAAATGGAAAAGTGATAGGGAAAAGCCAATCCAAGATTAAGGCTGTATAGGTCAAGTTGACCTATGAGAGTGGAGATGCAACGACCGTGGAAGGAAATTCGTTGCTGTCATGGTGTTGTGCTTGCCGAGAAGAACAAGGAGAACCATTACGCATGGTTTAAATCAGGTGTCTAATGCGGATTGAGAATGAACCCAATTTAGGATGGCTGAAAGTTTCGTGTCTCAAGAGGAAGAGGCTCTATTGAGAAATGGTGAGATTTGAAAAGTCCCAATGAAATTGAAGCTGGGCGAGTAAATTTGGCTAGAAGACCGCTACAAGAGTGGGGGTGTAACCATGTTAGCTTGTTGTGGTGCGGACCAAAGGCACGAGTCATCTTACAGGTGCGATGCAATAAGTGATTGTGTAGATGGTAATAAGCCAATCACTTGTGCCACGCACCGTGGGTGATGACAAGGGCCGATTAATGGTTCCGCGACCTTAAACGCAATGGTAGGATCCTTGACTCGTGGTAGGGTTTAATAGCCAAGGTAAGGCCTAGCATGGGGCATGTTTGTGAAAGCTGAAATGAGGTGAAGAATTGAAGAGGGGTTGCTCAGTGAAGAGTTCCCTGGTATGGGTATGAGACCCTACTAGCGTGCAATATCAGCCAGAAAGGAAGGCCAAGGTATTCTGTGTGCTTATGTGAAGAGCTCCTGGTTGGGAGAAAGTCTTGGCCCGAGCACGGTTAAGCTCGAGGTGAGATTGTAATGGTGAGTGCATCGCCAAGCTTGAGGTGGACTCGAGTAATGCACGTATAGTTGAAACGTGTAATAACCTGGCATAGTGTTAGGTATGTCGATTATGCATAATCGTATCGATAAATAAGGGTTGGCTGGTCAAGTAAAAAGACCATGTATGAAATGGTCGAAGTTAGCTAGGTGGGCCAAATGGTTATTTCCCATGTAGTGCTACCATGGTTAGTTGATCGGTAATGAAAGGTTGCCATGAGGATTAACACAAACTATGCATGCTTGTAATAAATAGCGGTATGCCATGGTGAAATGAGTGTCAGAGTGTCTTTTGGGCACTAAAGTGACATTGCGGTGGATGATCAGTGCTAAGATGTTACTGGTTGGACCAGTATAAAATCGTGACTATGTGTGATTGGCAGTGGGAAACGTTCCGTGTGTGATTGGCATAAAATCGTGGTAGACTAATCAGTGATGCAATGTTAGAGAGAGTTTGTTCGATCGATGGTAAAATGGGAAGTGGGCTGCAAAGCGATGCTTCGAAGCAGAGAAATCCATCTGGTGATGGACATTGTTGCAGTAAGCATAACCAGCGACCAGTGGTGCAGTTTGGCTAGAGGCCAAAGTGGTATTCGGTTGGTGAATGTCCTCAAGAGTCGGAGGATCAAAAGCCTAAAGTGAAACCTTGAGGTAGGTGTAACCCGAGGTAAATGTGAGAAATGGATAGGCTATGAGATTTTCAAGCACGAGAATCTGCCATGTAGCCCGAGAATGTGATTATCTTGGGCAGGAGATTATGGTAAGGTGAATTTCGAGAACGAAATTCTTTTAAGGGGGGTGGAATGTAACATCCGGTGTTACCGGTGTTAAGAGAATAAGAAAGGAAGTGTGAAATTTTCAAAAATACCCTTGAGAAGGTGATGGATCCTTGAGAATATTGATGCCTTATGAGAGAGGCATTTTGGTAATTTAGATAGTGAAGTCCAATAAAAGGGTATTTTGGTAAATTAGAAATAATTCCTATGTGGAGTTAGGGATATAAGTGAATTAAATCCCAATTTGGTATGTATGTGGAGATATATGGGATTAATAATTCACAAAGGGTATTTTGGTAATTTGGAATGAAATTCCATAAAGGAATTAAATTGTGGAAAATAGGGAAAAAGGAGAATATTCAAGTATATGAGAAATAATTGAATTTCCCTAAATTTGGTAGATAAATGTGGTAATGCCACATGGATGGATGAGATGGGAACTTGGGAGCCAAATATGGGTTTAAAAGCCCAAAGGAAAAAAAAAAAAAAAAAAGTTGCAGCAGGTGGCAGCAGGGCCGCGCGCAGGCGGGCGTGCGGCATACGCGGCCAGCGCGTGCGACTCATGGCCAACCCGCGAGGCCCTGGGCGCGCCAGTAGGCCCCGCCGGCTAAATTTTTTAGCCAAATTTTTTTCAAAAATTTGGAATTTGGGGGGATTTTAGGGCATTTCTTAATTGATTTTGGGATCCAAATGAATTTTCAAAATAAAGGAATTTTTTGGGCATTTTTGGAGATAAATGTCGAATTTTGAAAAATGAAAATTTTTGAGTTTTTCCTCCAAAATTGGTAATCAATCAATGTATGGATTGAAATGGTGGATTTTTGGAGGCCGGTGAAATTCTTGGATGGAAAAAGAATTAAATTTAAATAAGAAAATGGCGGTTGGACATCTTCATGAGTTTTCTTTTCAACCGAATGCGGTGTGGTTAAAACTTAATTCTGCTAGTGAATCCTGGGGTTGAGGGAAGGGAAGGACGAGCCTAGTTCCCACTTAGGGAGTTTCGTCTTGAAACATGGTCCATCGTTCACCAAATGCCGGGTAGGTGGACAATTCGGGTAATTGTTCACGAGTAACACCCGTAAGTGGGAGCGGGGCGTCACAACAACACAAAACATCCATCATATAAACTCAACATTTCAAAACATGAATTTATAATGCACGAAATTCAATGCACATGCATAAAACAATTTGAGACAATCCTCCCACATGAAAACAACTTTCCACAAGTTAAACTATTCACATTCAACAAAACCTTTTTCTTGAAATCATAACACGATTAGGTAGAACAAATACCAAGTTTTTAGGGTAAAAACGCTCACAAATCAAATCACTTATATAAACAAGCCAAGTTTTTTAGTAATAAACTACTCACAAATAAATAAGTTTTTAGTAGGAACACTCACAATAAACCAAGTTTTTAAATAAAAACACTCACCTCGAACTTATCTCAGACACCTCGATTCTCGTGCTGACCTCAATTTTCTTGTCAAAGCTCAAGTAATTGCACTAATGTTCAATCTCAAGCCTCAACGATCCCTAGACATCATATTCATTCAAAAGAATATCAATATCTATTTTTTCTAAATTTCTTATAATTTTCTTCTATTTCTTCCTATTTTTTGTCAATAAATCCAAACTAAATATTTCTCAAATATTTTTTTTAAATATTTCTCTATAACAATTCATAAAATAATTTTCCTGATTTTTTGAAAATTTTTAAAAAATTTCACTCACCTTAATTTAATCTCTTAGATTTTCTCAGTATGCATGCTCTGACCTCAAAACGTGTGCCCGATCAATTTTTCTGCCTCCAAACATACTCCTCTAACCCCAAATTAATTCCTAGAATATTCTACAATTTCTCAAAAAATTTCTACAATTTTTCTACTTATTTTTTCTATTTTTTTTCATTTTTTTCTTTATTCTCTCTCATCCTCCTCTTCTCTTCCCTATCTTCTGTCTCTTGTACCCAAGTCTATGTATACAACCTCAATTTTGGGCTCCAAGTATTATATGTACTATATTATATTTATTACATGCTTGTCTTTTTCACTTCAAGGCAACTTGGGCAAGACCCACATTTTTTAAATCCAATTTAAACTTTGCTTCCAATGTGCACACCCACGGATTGCTTCATTGCTCCCATATATATATTATATTATAATTTTTTTAAAAATTCTTGCCCACCACGCACACACTCAACACACATATATATATATATGATATATATATAATTTATATAATATATTATACATAATATATATGTATAATTTATTAAAATCATAAAAATTATATATAAATCCCTCAATTAATTCTAAATCTCACTTTGAGCATTTCACAATTATAATTACACCATTAGACCTAAATTTCATTCAGATTCAAATACCGAAAATTCATAATTAATAATTCCAAGATTGTTCGATAAGGACGATTTTACCTCTGTGTCCTCATAAGACATTTGTTTCATCTTGAAATCACTTCAAAGTTGTTTCTTACACAAAATTGAGGCACCCTCAAGGTTCCGTTGACTTTCTCGATATCCCCTACAACGATTCGATTTTTCAGCATAAAACACAACTGTACTGGAAACAGTCTCGATTCCGATTTCGATTTCTTTTAATACCATAAATCGTATCTCAGAACGTTCATCAATACTATATTATTTTCCTTAGACATCAAGGTTTCAGGGCACTCTCTGCGATCGATTCGGTGACTTATTTTTACTATCAAGCCAATTTTTCAGTATTTTAATCTCATTTAAATTGCATGGTAACCTTGTACTGAAATGGGGTATTACATCGACGACCATGGAAAGGGAGATGAGAGAGCAGCAGGCAGTGGCACATTTTGCAAATTTGCAAAATGGACGAAGACATTTTGATCTTTTTGACGCTCTTCGATAAACTCCTCTATCAATCTCTCAAGCAAAGTAACACAGACGTTTGAAATAATGGTATCATATTTCAAAATAGATTGACAAAACTCATGAACGATGATTCTACATTTTTATTTTTACTTTGAAATAGGGTTTACTTTCAAATATGACCCAATTTTAGTTGAAAATTGGTTTCTCAATTTTTGAATAGGGTTTTGAGAATGAACTTTGATGAAATGACTTTTTAGACATTGAAACGGATGAAATACACGAGAATAAGTGATTGAAATCTCGTGTTTCTAAATGAAAATTGAAAATAGACACCCACAAGCTACTTAAGAAATAACGTTGAAGTACTTCGTCTTAATTAAGTTACAAGGAAAATCATGAGATTTCTTCGTGAAATGAATCCAGTATGGTGGATTGAATACGAAAAACTAGATGAGTATTATTTAAAAAAAAGTTTATATTTTGGGCAAATTGAATGTTCAGTACTTGATTATTTTACGTTCAAATTTAATGTTTAATTTTTTTTAATTGCATCATGTCTTTAACCACGGGTTATCTCTAGTAATTAGATAAGGCAAAATAGGACTTACCTACAAGAAGGGTGTTGGCTTTTTGAAGAGCCCGTTGCATTCTGCGAATACGTATGCAACTGAGTTTAACTTAGTTTCTGCGACTTCTCTTCTGTATTTACCCTTTAGCAGACTAAAATTGAGCTTTGCAATTTTTCAAGCCTTCTGCCCCTACTTAGTCAAGTGAGTTGTACGTGCGACTCGGTCATCTAATTTGCTTTAGCTTTAAACACTTGGCCAAGTTACAAAAATTTAGGCCTATTTCTCTTTACTTTTTAATTTTCAGTTTTGAGTTTTAAATTCATTTTTAGTTTTCTATTTTAGTAGTCTATTTTTAGAAAATTAAAAATGTGTTCTTTTTATTATTTTAAAAAATTATTTCTCAAAACAGAAAATTAGAAAACACATTCTCTTTGAAATTTTGAAAATAATTTTTTAATGATATTTTATTCAATAAATTTGATTATTCAGTAAATTAAAATATTTAATGTTAATATATTATTAAAAAATATATTTATTTTAAAGTTAATGAATTTTATAATATTTTTTCTCATTACAATAATAAAATATGAATAAATAAATAAATGTGTTTTGAGTTTAGAGTTTGTTTTGGATGAAAACACTCAAAACAACTTTTTGTTGTTTTGAGTTTTCTTTATAAATTTTTTTTTTGTTTTCAAAAATATATTTTTAAAAATAACAAAGAGAACGCGTTTTCATTATTTTAGAAAATTCAAAAGTAAAAATGACTTGAAAACAACAAAGAGAACGCAACTTTAATTGATTGTCTCTTCACTCTTGTTTTGGAAGAGAGATTATTTCATTGAAGTTTGGAAACAAGAGCTAGATTATTGGGTTGAAGAAAATCTCATTCCTTGTATATATTTGAAATTTGAAGAATATAAAATTCTTCTTGGAGGGTAAGGGTCAAGTTATTAGGTTTATGGATCTCCCAAATCTCTACATTGATTTGATATTGTCTATTTTGGGCCTAGGTATTCATGGATTTACTTTTAAATTTCATCCAAAATGTCTCGTACCAATAGAGATATTATCCACATGTGTCCTTTATCCTTCCCATGTCTAGCCAATGTAAGACTTTAGTTTACATACCCAACAATCCTCCCCTCTAACAAAGGACCATATTATTGTGGTATTTTTTTGAGCCTTCCCTCCAACAATCATCCATTTGTCTGCTCCATCGACATCAATTACTCATCTTCACGGTGGGCTAATAACATGCTTGTGAAATTCTCGAGTACCCCCTTATCTCAAGAGCTCGCCCCAAGTAAAGCCTAACCACAAATCCAATCGTGAGCTTAATCAGGGCCCACCACCTTTGTTCGGCATTCCAAGAATTTCCTCCACATTCTTCTTTCTAAGTTTAGGGCCTATTATCTAATACCACTGTTAGGATTAATATAATATTGTTCACTTTAAACCTAATTGTTTATGAATTTATTTTTAAATATTATCAAAAATATTTCATATTAATAGAGATATTGTCCACACTTATATATTTCTAATCTTTCCCATAACTAGCCAACAGCACACAATTGTCACAACACAATTGTGAGACTTAAATTTGCACACCCAACACAAGTGTCATTTCAAATGATGTATTACTTTTGAACTGATGAAATGATGCCTTCTTGAAAAAGTTTAAAATGGAAGATACTTTATTTTGAACTCAATAATTCTCATCACCTTACTACTTGACATATTATTCTAATCATTAGTTTCTGTAATCATTTTATTATCATCCAAAATTCTGAATTATACAATTTCAAATCGTAAGTCAAGTGATTAAGTTACGATAAGTTGAAATTTGCATCAATAGATAGTAAATTTGATTTTTGACCATGGGTAATGTGGCAAACTCTCCACCTGTGATTTATCTCTTTTGTCGAAATCGAAGACATGAATAACGAAAAATCGCATAAAAATAATAATCCCAAAATGCTGAATTGTACCCTCTAGACTAGCTAGCTACCATACAATTCTCACCTCACAAACAACTCCTAATCTGGGTTTCACCCGAGGAAGTTGAAATGGTGTCATTATATTTAGGGAAATTCTATTGGTAGCCCGTGTTTTTACTCTTCACAGCCCACAACGCATCAAATTTCACACCAATTTTAAAATCTCTATTTTACCCCTCCCACATCCCACAGTCACTTTCTTCTCCGACCGCCAGCCTCCGCCTCGTCTCTCTCTTTCTCTACCCCACACACACAAACACATACATATATAATTTTATATACACAGGTTGATGGGTACACAAACACACACACATATATATATACACACACACATGCTGTTGGGTCGGCCATGGCGGCCGACCCCCCCTCCCCCCCCCACACACGCACTCTCTCTCTCACACACAGACACACACACAAACACATACATATATATATATATACACACACATACATGCGGCCACCATGGCTGACCCAACTGCTGGGTCGGCCATGGCGACTGACCCCCCTTCCCCCCCCCCCCCACACACACACTCTCTCTCTCTCTCCCCCCCCCCCCCACACACATGAAAACCATGGCCTCGGCTGCCATAGTCGCGGCCATGGCAACAGTCGGGGAACCCAGCGTTCCCCGACTAGTCCGAGCAGGGGAATAATGGGTTCCCCGACTGGCCCGAGCCGGGGAACGATGGGTTCCCCGGCGGAAACTTGTGTTTCCCAGTCGGGGGCCTTTTTTTATTTTTTATTTTTATTAAATTTTTTATTATAATAAAATTAAATTAAAAAATAATACAAATAAATAAATTTTAAATATCTGTATTTTAAGTAATTATAATTTAACTAATTTTAAATTTTAAATTATTGTAATTAAGTGTTGAATTTTTAATACTTAAAAAAAATTAAAATTAGGTCATTTATCTTATTGAATTACTTAGATACACATATATAAAAATTTTATCATCATTTAAAATAATTTTTTTTAAAATATATGTATCTTTACCTAATTCAATAAGATAAATTAATTAATTTTAATTTTTTTAATAAAAAATTTAACCTCTCTAAAATTCATCTTAGGTGTTGAATTTTTTATACTAAAAATTAAAATTAATTAATCTATCTTATTGAATTAGGTAAAGATACATATATTTAAAAAAAATTATTTTAAATGAAAGTAGGATTTTTAGATATATGTATCTTTAAGTAATTTAATATGATAAATTAACTAATTTTAAATTTTTTTAAGTATTAAAAATTCAATAGGATGATTTAAAATTTAAAATTACCTAAATTATAATTACTTAAAATGTAGATATTTAAAATTTATTTATTTGTATTATTTTTAAATTTTATTTTATTATGATAAAAAATTTAATAAAAATAAAAAAAGGCAACCCATCATTCCCCTTCTCGGACCAGTCGGGGAACGCAGGGTTCCCCGACTGTTGCCATGGCCGCGGCCATGGTTTTCGTGTGTGTGGGGGGGGGGGGAGAGAGAGAGAGAGAGAAAGTGTGTGTGTGTGTGTAGGGGGGGAAGGGGGGTCGGCTGCCATGGCCGACCCAGCAACTAGGTCGGTCATGGTGGCCGCATGTGTGTGTGTATATATATATATATATATATATGTGTGTGTGTGTGTGTGTCTGTGTGTGAGAGAGAGAGAGAGAAAAAGAGTGCGTGGGGGGGGGGGAGGGGGTCGGCTGCCATGGCCGACCCAGCAGCATGTGTGTGCGTGTATATATATGTATGTGTGTGTGTTTGTGTACCCAGCAACATGTGTGTGTATAAAATTATATATGTATATGTTTGTGTGTATGGGGTAGAGAAAGAGAGAGGCGAGCAACATGTGTGTATATAAAATTATATATGTATGTGTTTGTGTGTGGGGGGTAGAGAAAGAGAGAGACGAGGCGGAGACTGGCGGTCGGAGAAGAAAGTGACTGTGGGATGTGGGAGGGGTAAAATAGAGATTTTAAAATTAGTGTGAAATTTGATGCACTGCGAGTTGTGAAGAGTAAAAACATGAGCTGCCAATAAAATTTTCCTTATATTTACTCCAACGATCTTGTAATAATCACTATTTGCAACTTGAGGTGCTTCACTGATCATTGAGACATTTAGTTTTTAGGGCATTTTAAGAATTAAATGCACTTAAACACCAAAACATGAACTGTCGCCTAGCTAGTCACCACTAGAATGAATTCATTGCTTCAGAAATTCCATCACAAAGAAGAAATAAGAATAGAGATGCCGTACAGGCTATGTTGCTTGTATCGTCAATATATCAGAGTACCTACTTCAAAGACAAGAGACCCCACGAAAGAGAGAGAGTCAAAAACCAACCCCACACTATCCTTGGATCTACAACATTGTCACTCACACGCCAAATTCACCACCAGATATATATATATATATATATATGTTCTCTTCCATTGGCAGCTCGGCCGACCACCAACATCTAATGTCAAGCATGAAATTGCGAGTTCAATTCTTCTCGTTCCTCTTGGTGTTCAACCTTCATTCTAAGAGGTTTATCTTTGCTTGGTGGATAGATAGCCCTCCATTAGCTCTGCTTTGTCTTCAAACTCCATGGAATAATCAACCAAAGACTAGAACACCCAACAGCTAAAAGTTAAAAAAAAAAAAAAAAAAAAAGTAACGAGAAAATATTATTTTTATCTATTATTTTATCCTTTCTGTAAAAGACCATTAGGACAACTCAACAATCAATCAGAAGGATAATTTACATGGTTTAACCAGCAGCTTCAATTGATTTAGTCACATCTTGCCTTTTAAAGTCAATTCTTGCTGAACACATACGTCTAGTGCGGAATCAAGTCTAATGGGAACAACATCTAGGAAGCATATCTATGGAGACTCACAACTATACATCAATCTTTGCTAGATATTGTGCTCCAAACTTGAGAAAAGTTGTGGGCTCAGCAGCTTATGAGAGCATACAAGCAAGCAAGTGCAAGTGGGCGTTGCCTGTTTCTTCCCCCCAACTTCGCATGCACAGAACAGAGGTAAAAGTATGCAAAAAACAATGATAAAATAGAAGCTTTTTATACGAATCATATATTAGAAGAGAACATTCGATTCGACCAACTTTGCTTAACATGTCAATGAAAATGCAGCCCCTGCTGGCTGCTATCTTCGCACGAGCTTTTGCTGCAATTGCTGGTGGTGGTGCTGTTGTTGCTGCAGCCGTGAGGAGACGGCGCATCAGACGATGCTTTCGCGTTGCTCACAATGCCGAGACACAAGGCCTCGCCCAATGGTCCACCCGGCGGCGAACTCATCCAGGAAACAGGATTAGGCCACTGCGATCTGAAGCTAGAGCCATCTTCCCTTTCAGGGCCCATCAACGGGAGGGCATTCGTGGTTTCTTCATCCATCCCAATAGCACCTGACATGGAAAGAGAGAGAGACGATAATGGCAGCTTCCTGCCGGAAGAAACAGAGCACTTATTTCCGATTTCATCCATCTCCTCTCCGGATCTCTCTCCCAATGACCAGGCGTCGATGAATCGCCTTGTCCTCTGCGATTCGTCACCATTTGTAGCTCCTTGTAGCATTTCTGGACCAATCAATGGGCAGAATTGGTCATTGGCCTGTTGATTGTTAAATCCCTGGCTGTCAACCATATCATTAATGTACGAGTTTGTGCTCAAAGGTTCTTGTTCTTCATATTGTGGTTGGAAAACGAAAACATCCTTGCTCTGGTCGTTGTTGTACATCTTCAGTCTCGATGAGGATAGCATTAGTTGCTGCCATTGCTGGTCTAGTATCGAACCGGGGATAGGATCCCCTTTGATCACCCACTCCGAGCACCTTCAATCATAAATTTTTTTTTTATCCGGTAAGCAAATTACACCACTTGGGAACTAGCAGGAAACAACTAAAGACTAGACTCGATTTTAAGGCCTCGGGCTCACCAGCACCGCATCCTACTACTAGATTACAACTTGGGTACTAATCAACCCATAGATTGACAATAAATAACCTAAAGAGTAAACGAAATCAGATATTGGGTCCTAAGATTCAGTGTGAAAAAGTTTAAAAACTCGATAATTAACCCACCTGGACTGACCACAGGTTGCACCGGAAGCCATGGTTGGGAGGTGAAAGGCTGGATTTTGGAAGGCCTGGGCGGCGGAATTGGCGGGGAGACGAAGTGGATGCGTGGTCAAATTGGTACTGACGATTTTAGAGGAGGCGGCGGCGGCGGCGGTGGCGGTGGGGTGGTGTTGCGATGATTCCACATGCTTTCTTGAACGAGATCTGCTTTTGTGGGCGTGTCGCTCGCAGTACTTCTGATGTGGGGCCACGTCTCTCGAGCACCGCCACTTCTTCCCGTCCGTCCGTTTACACCTCCACGGCTCTGGATCCGAGTTTCTTGAAAACCTTAAATCCACAACACCAGACACTGCAAAAACATTCAACCAACAGCCCCAAAATGAAAAAAAATAAAGAAAGAAAAAGAAACAACGAGAAGATCTCAAGAGTTAACAAGTGAAAAGGCAAATTAAGATTTGAGATTACTGTTGGATTGAGATGAAGGAGATGGAGATGGGGATTTGGAAATGGGAACAAGAAGCTCAGGCGGCACAGGCATGGCGGACATCATGTACTTGTAGATCAAGGTCTGCCTCTCGAGCTCTTGCCACTGAGAGGCTGTGAAAGCAGCTCCTCTTGCACTGGCTCCAACTTGCATGCCTCCATCTCCTGCAACAGACCCAGAACCGTAAATAAGATTATTATACCACTTGGGACTCGGTTGAAAGAGCAACCGAAACTCACGAAACCTGAACTCGAACAAAATTTTACCAGAGGATTTTAAGGAAGAATCAGAGGGAAATGGGAGGAAACCGGTACTCCTTGGCACAGCTACAGAACCGGTAGAAACAGATCCCCCACCGACAACATCGTAAATCTTGCTCAAACGACCCACCTGGTTGCTCAGGCTGCAAAAACTGGTCCTGCCGCCGCCGACGCCGTCGCCGCCACCAAAACTCATACTAGTAGTCTCAGAGCAAGGATGAAGATAAGGAGGAGGAGGAGGGGGGGGGAGACGATGGGGCATCACCATCATGCTTTTAGTAGGGAATGATTCGGTGCGTTGCGTCCTCAAACCCAACCCAACCTCACACTGCAAAGATGCTGCTTTCTCCGTACCATCGTCTACCACCCTCTTCTTATTTCCAGTGATCCCCATCTTCACAACATGAACAACAACAACAACCACCACAACAACAACCCCGAAGCCCGAATCACCAAAAACATAAAATAATAATAATGAAACCCAAACAAAACCCAAAAATACAGCAACCCCAAAAGTTGAAGCGAGAAAAGCAACCCTGTTTCAATGGGTTTTTCTTTTTCTTCTCTCTCTCTCTAAAAGTGTTTATACAAATACATCCATACACAAGCGTCCCTATCTCTATCACCTCTCTCTCTGTCTCTCTCTCTCTCTCGTTTTTCAATTTGGGGATTTTATTTAGGGTGCCGCCATTTTCAGCAAAAATGGGGTTGCGGTTTTGCTTCCTATGCTTCCAACATTCGCACCCCTTCTGGAATACAGACAAAGGCCCGTATTACTTGTTCCCCTACGCCTTTCTCTCTCTCTCTCTTTATCTCCACGCCAAATGCTTAACAGTGGGAAATATCTAGAAATCAATGGTTCAGGATTGCCAGTTGACGGCCGATGATGCAAATGACAATAAAGAACTGGTTTAATGTGATTGCGAGAAGATAGAGTTGGGAGTACGGCAACCCAACAGGCAACAGCCTTGGGCATCTTATATTTGGCAATCGGGGCCTATTGTTCATTGGCTGTGACTAAATCAGGGCTCACAGGCAGTGCATCATACCATAACCCATGACCCTCTTTTCCAAGTCCCGCAAATTTTTTGGGTTAAATTTATATTTGTATTGCTTCAATTTTACGTTTTATAATAAAAAATAAATTAAACATAATTGTCTTATTATCTTAACTGTCGCTTTAAAAGAAGTAGAAGTAAAGTGCTAATAAATGTATTTTATTTTTAAATAATATATTTATTATATTTTAATTTTAATATTTAAACAATTTATTTTAGTTAATAATAAATGCATTGTGTTTTAAATTATTTAATCAATCAATAAAATTATTTAGTTGTTGAAAATAAATATTATTTGCCAAAAACTAAGGTATATTTACTGATGCTTAATAGCATCATTCATAAATTAATGTTGTCTTTAATTTTTTACCATTATAATTATTAAATTTTAATTGTTTTAAAACGTAATCTCTCTATTAATTTTTAGTTAAATATTATTAACAAAAATTTTCACGACATATATTAATATAAACTCATGAATTAAATAAATTATGGAGTTTAGGATAATTTTATAATTTAATTAATGTCACATCAAAACTTCTATTAATAGGATTTATATTAAATTTAAAAAAATATTTAATTTTTAACAAAAATTGAGTTAATATAATTTATTATAAAATTAAAAATAATTTCACTATTTTTTGATTTATTTTATTTTACCCACAGCCTCCATATTACTTTGATTTTAAGCCCTCGTCAATTAGGCTGATGCGTTGTCCGACGTAGGCATGCAAGGAGTGGGAGTATGGGTTCCACCCCATGAGATCTACGCGCCATCTCAATTTGTCCATGTCAAATAAATTTTATATTGCCTGGATAATAGAAAATTTTTGCCCCACCAATATATGAATAAAATAAACTAGATTGTTATTTCCTAAAATTTGTATTTTATAACAAATTTGTTATTATATTTTATTTTTTGTCACCACAATCACTTTAACTTTAATTTTTTTTTAAATTTAACTACTCTTTTGAAATTTTATTAAATTTTGGTTTTGAAAACGGATGTAACATACTTTAATATAAAATTCATAAAGTATAAAGATATATTTCACCTTTAATTAAAACTAAAATAATGAAAAGTTCAAAGCGTAAATTGCTCTTAGACCAATGAATAAGTAACGTTAGAAGTTTTGAGATAATGGTATTTTATTATAATTTAGTTTTACATTTAAATTATTTAATTAATTAAAATTATAAAATAATAACATTATTATCTAAACGACAGTAATAGACCCATTGTTCGCTACTATTGCACCCATCGTTGTAGCCTTCATCCGCTACAGTCTTCATCGACGTTCACTGTTGTAGTCTCCATTCGACACATTATTGAAGCTCCCGCCATCAACAATTCCGATTTGTAGCGGTCGTCGTTCGCTTCTGTCGACATAAGCAAACGACTGGAGTAATGGTGGTGAATAGTCTATTATTGTTTGTGAAATTAGAAGATATATGAGAGATAGGCGGAGATCAGGAGAAGATGGTGAATTGGGGAAAGGAGAGGTTGGACATGTCCTAAATTTTGATTAATAGTTAATGTCACTATCAATTCACATGTGTTTTTTTGTTTACTACCGTTAACTCTAACTAATGGTTAGTTAATGAGTAACGAATGAAAAATGATTTTAAAAGATGAGTGAATAATGAATAACATTTTAAAATTTAATTATTAAGTGATAACAAAATGTAAAAGTTAGTAATTATTAATATAATTAATCCAGATATTTGACGTTTAATTAAAACTAAAATAATGAAAAGTTGAAAGCCAAAATTGCTCTTAATTAAACCAACGAGTAAGTAACGTAAAAGGCACGAAGTTTTGAGATAATGGTATTTTATTATAATTTAGTTTTACATTTAAATTATTTAATTAATTAACATTAATAAAATAATGACACTATTATCTAAACGGCTAACGACAAATACACATTATCTAAAGGGTGCGTATATCTATCCTTTAGCTTATGAGTTGACGACGGTTGCCGCTAAGAAACGGCTGCCGTTAGTGTATGTATGTCACGGCGTTTGCTGTTTTTGGGTATTGAGAGTCCTAATAAGAGGCCCACTGGGCTTCCGGTTGGACCAAGGGAAAGGCTATCAGCAAGTCCATGGAGCATTAGGGGTAATTAATTAATTAATTATATTATGACACCTACGTTATTCTTTAAACTATTTTAAAATTTTTAATAAATAAATATATATAAAATATTTGATAATTAAAATTAATAAGAGAAATTAAAATAATTATATTATTTTATTTCTATTAGAACATGGAGATTACGGGATCTATTGAGACTCTTTTGATTGCTACCCAATATTACATAATTTTATAGGTCAAACATAAGCTTCATGTTTCATGGGATTTAATTTGGACACTTAAATCATTTATTATGATTAAATAAAATTTCTTATTGTGGCAATTTAAAAGTGTGCTTCACCCACTCTAACTTATTATTTGAGAAATATATAATCGAGTATCTTCCTCACAAATATTGATATTTATGCGAACGTACTTAATAATTTTTAAGAATGTCAATGATTTGACAATTTTAAATGTACTCGTATCTTTCTTGAGTATTTTTAAGTTAAGTAATCACGTCTTAATATCATAAACATTAGTATTCATATAGAAAATCGTCAAGTACTTGGGGAGCTTTGACAATTAAAAATTGAGATTTTACTTTTCGAAGGTCAACCTTTTGAAGTATTTTTCTCACGTTGAATATAATTTTTTGTTATGTTGGGAGAAATGGTCTTTATTCGCTATTTTTAGGGATGGATCTACTGGTGGAGTTGCATCTAAAACTTAGGGCATGCCACTACTAGATTCAATTTTTCAGTATAAAAAAAAAATTATACTGAAAAAAAAATTTATAGTGAGTGTGCTTCACCCACTAACTTATTATTTGAGAAATATATATTCAATTGTCTTCATCACAAATATTAATATTTGTGCAAATGTACTTAATAATTTTAAAAAATGTCAATAATTTGACGATTTTAAACGTATTTGTGTCCTTCTCAAGTAGTTTTATATAAGTAATTAGGTGTTAACATCATAAACATTAATATTCATGTAGAGGACCTACAAGTACTTAGGGAATTTTGACAAATAAAGATTGGGACTTTGCTTTTCGAAGGTCAACCCTTTGAAGCCTTTCTCTGACGTTGTATATAGTTTTTGTTTTGTTCTGAGGAATGGTCTTTATTTGCTATTTCTAGGGACAGTTTTATTAGTGAGCTATCTTGAAATCTAGGGCAACCCACTATTAGATTCAATTTTTTAGGGTAAACAAATTTTAATAACAACCTAGTCAAAAAAAAAAAAAAAAATACAACTCACTCCAAAATCTGTGATGTCTATTTCTCCACTTTTGGCCATAACTTATTTATAAATAAAAAATTATAAAGTCAAGATCAAATCCACTCAAATTCTATTATTAATTTCAAATAAGTTCAAATAATACTTCCAACATTCAATTTAATCCCTGAGAGAAACCCAACAACAACAAAGTGAACCAAATTCAATCATTTCGTAGCAAAATAGATGACGACTTTCTTACTAATTATATGATACTCTATATCGAAAGAAAACTTGCTCTCATAATAGACATAAATTCCATTGTAAATGAATTTTTTATTTTAAAATATTATCGAACAAAAATTTAGTGAAAATTTATTACATTGATTTTTTTTATTATATAAGAATTTATTAAATTAATTTTTTAAAATTTCGATCACCCCCGATATAAATTCTTGGATCTATCCCGGCTATTTTAATCTTTTTATTTTTTATTTTAATTATTATGTTCTCCAAATATAGGCTAACATATATAAAATTGTAAAATAACACACTCAAAAATTGATTGAGAGGGGGCACGTATTAAAGGCATGCTGTCACGTTGTTGGAGACGGTAAACCTGGGGACTAATCCACGTGTCATGGACTCTTTGGCTTCATATGAGGTTGTTGGGCGAGGTTTATTTTAGTTATATTTTTGGAAGCCTTAACGTTAGAATAGAACTTATACACGTAACTGGAAACATTAAAAAAAAAAACAGATGTTGTCATTGGGGTTCGTTCATTGTCCTAAAATAGAAAGAAACTGCTTTCATTGCATTTACTTACAATCCAAGACAGACCATGAAGACGTCTTCTACTCTTCTTCTACGTTTCTGTCGCATGGATGGCTAATTAATATAAATACAGCCCAATAATAATAATAATAATAATCATCATAATAATATGCACAGTACCACTTACACGTGTGAGGATACCTGGTTTACACGTGGCAAGGTAGTTGCCAGTACCATCATGCTTTTCGGCCATCCATGTATATCCTCCCGCATTTGCTTTTGCTTGAATTAAATTCCGTATATAAATATTAATTTTTTAATAATATTTTTATTGCAGTCTTATAATATGAGATTTAGGGTGTATTCATCTTACATTCTTCGTGATTTCAGAGTTGATGTATTCTTCCTCAAATTGTTGGTTATTTGAGTGTTCACTTAAGTGTCGATTGTGTGTCTTTGTTTGTGGGTATGTCCTTTTTGTTTTGTAGTCTTTGTGCTTTTTTTATTATTATTATTAATATATCTTATTTATAAAAAAAAATATAGTATGAGATTTGTTCCATTAGTTGATTCTGTAACACCTCGCTTTCTCAAGGATGTGTCATTATGTTGGGATTCAATATAAAAATATACATTCTCTTCATATGATACATTTCTTAACACCTCAAGTACTGTATTTTAAAGAAAATCGTCCAACATATCATTACAAATGCAAAAAATAAAATCAAAACTTGATATGGTATATAACCAAATTCACTTTATTCATAATATGGAAATCGTGCCATAGTTTAAACATTACCAAATCCTCAAAGATAACAACGAATTACCTCAACATAATCAAATAATACCTCAAATAACATCGAATCATAATAGTATTACATGATCAATTTTTCAAACATCATTCGCAATACATAACATTTTTACATTTAACAAGACTGATCCTCAATGGGACATAAGTTTCACAACATGACTAAAACAAATTCGAATCTTCATGAAGAAGAAAAATACTGGAACAACTAGCCAAATCCATTTGACACGTCATCACATGTCGTCATATCTTAAACACTTTCCTACCTATATTGTAAGTCCCAACTAGAACATTTGAATGTTGCAGGGGCATAACCTAATTAGAAGATGAACCTTCTAATAAGGGTTTAATTAAAAATAGTTACATAAATGAATAATGCATAAACATGAACAAACAAATATCCTATTGTAATTTCCCTGGCTATCCAGCTCGACACTGAATCCTAAACAATCATCCCTGCATGCACACAAGGCAATATGACACTTCTATAGGTTATTCCGACAATACTCTGGGGGAATTACGGTTACACTATCATGACAATATCTCATCCCATTCACCAGTATCAATATGTCAATAATATCAAGTCATGTAAAAAATTACGACTATCAACGCAATAATACATGTACAGATATATCAAGATACACATAAATTACATATAACTTAGCAACCTTTGTGAATATCATGCTCAACATAGGCAAAACATAACACGTATAAATTTTGAGAGAAAAACCACTCACATTAACTTAGCCTCTTAGGCTTCCTTGGTATGCGTGTCCTAATCTCAAAATGTGTGTCCAGATAATTTTCTAGATTTGACATGCTCTTCTAATCCCAAATTAATTCCTATAATCTTTTTGAAATTTTTCAAAAATTTTTCCTAGTTTCTCCATTTTTCCTCATATTTTTCCTATTTTTTCTTTCTTTTCTTTTTTTTTTTTTTCTTCTTCTTCTTCCTCATTTCTTCTTCCTGTAACGCACAAACAACCCCTGCGCGCGCCAGACCTCTGGCCACCGCTATCATTCTTGTGGACCTCCCTGACCTTGCTGGCCACCACTGACCGCTATTGCCCCTGCTTTGCAACTGTATCGCCCAGCTGTTGCCATGGTCGCCTTCAGCCATCAGAAATGGCCACACCGGCCAACCATTGGTCTCTCCTGACCACCGCGCAATTGCCCCTTATTGTTGCTGGCCTTCTGTAATGCTTCCATGGCTGCTACTTGCAGCCATGGCTGTTGCCCGCTTGCTGCAACCAATTCCAGCCACCATTTCAGCCACCAATTCGGCCATCTAGCCACCATCTCGATTGCCACCAGTGCACCACTACACCCTGCCTAGCCTTTATTGCCGTTGTTTGCTCTACCATGGCTCTTCCTTCATTTCCCATTTCTTCTTCCTCATTTCTCTCAATCACTCCCTCTATTTGTGGGCAACCCACCGACTTAAACCTACCTAGGCCATTACCCTTGCCTTGCCTCCCACTTGTAACAAAGACTTAGCTACTTGCTGCTAGCCATCACTTCTTGCAATAAGTGTAATTACACCACTTGTAGAAGACTTTGCTATTAAGTCTTCATAAAAATTGGCCTCCACACACACGTGCACCTATATATATGAAAAATTATATATAACTATATATTACAGATATATATATAACTATATATTACACCTATATATATGAAAAATTACACATTTAAAGTACTTCATATTTTATCCTTATTTCATTTGGGTAATTCTCTAAATGCAATTACATTCTCAAATATCAAATTAATTTGCATTATGATGTTGATACTGAAAATGCAAAATTAATAGCTCCAAGACTTGTTCGATAAGGACGATTTTTTCCTTACGCCCTCACAGGACCCTTGATTCATCCTGAAATCATTTTAGGGTTAATTCTTATGTAAAACTAGAGGCTCCTTAGGGTTTTATTGACTTTCTAGAGGTCCCTTATAATCATTCGATTTTCTAGACTATATTTTAGCTGTACCGAAAACTATTTCCGATCCAATTTTTTTTAATGCTAAAAATCATTCCTCGAGATGCTCGTTAGTTCCATATCATTTTCCTTTGATATCTCGGTTTCAAGGTATTCCTTGTAGTTAATTCAGTCGCTCATAACTGTGAGAAATTCACTATAACCCCAAATTATCTGAAAATTTCACTTACGACCCAAGATAAATTACACTTTGGTCCTTCAGAAAAATGACGGGTATTACAATATTAGACTAATCAATGGGGGCATGCAAAGGGGGAGTGTTTGATAGGGTCCATACTCCCTCTCATTTTGCCAGCGTCGAGCAACACAATGTTTGCCTGATGCAGGCAACATAACATTCTTGCTTACAATATCATAAATTAAGTTTTCATACATAGTTTTACGATTAGTCTAAAATTAAGGGTTAAATGTTAAATAAATTAGTTTGTTTTGTTTTCAAGACCTAAATTGTAACGACTTATTAGAGGATCTAGAATTTATTTAGAAATTATTTAATTTTCTATTTAATTAGCGTTTGAGAGATTTTTTCAATTAATTTTTTAATGTGGCAATTTAGACTTTTAGTTTGAGGGAATAGCATTTAAAAGGCATTTAATGATTATAAAAAATTAAATGTAAGGGCATGAAGGTAATTCTAGAGTTTAATTATTAATTAAGAGTTTTAAAAATAATTTTTTATTATAATTAATTAAGTGATATTATGTATTTAAGGGAGAGTGAGAATCCATGCGTGAGATGGATTTGAATTGAGAGTCTCCTAGTTGTAGTGAGAGAAGGATTCCAAGTTATAAAGAGAGTGTGATCTAGGGCTTCTTATGCCTATATATATAGTTTGATAGCCATAAGTTTCTTCATACCATGTGAAGAACAAAGAATAGAAGAAGTTCCAACAGTGTTTAGCATAGGAGAAGTTGCTTTGCAATCGTCGCAATCCAGTCAAGAAAGATTAAGACAAGTATATTTCCTATAATCCCTTCCATTATAGGTTCATATTAGTTTCGTTTTTAGATTATTCTAGTTTTTTGTTGTAGTTTTCATATTTATATCAATAAGCAGAGACATATATATATATATATATGCGTGTGACAGTGAAGTTATGAGCAAGTTTTATTACTCCTTCTCCATTTTGGATTGCGAGTTCTATTACTCCTTTTACATTTTGGATTGTGAGTTCTATTACTCATTCTCCATTTTGGATTGCAAGTTCTATTACTACTTCTATATTTTGGATTGTGAGTTCTATTATTCCTTCTCCCATTTGGAGTGCAAGTCTATTATTTCTTATTTCTTTTGAGTTGCAAGTTCATTCCTCCTTTTATTTCTTTTAGAGGCAAGTTCCCATATATGCATGATCTTTATAGCGATTCAATCAAATATTATCTTTGAATCATCTTTAAAGTTGTTTTATATCAATTGGGATTCATTTTCCCAAGAATTTATTCAGAATGGTGTAGAATCATTAAGTTTTGTTACAGATTTCAGTCTCTGCTAGCGTTCATGTTCATCAAATTTAATTGCACATATCCGAATGAGCTAATCTATGTATGTGAGTCATTTGGATGGGGCAGTGCCTATCCGGATAAGTGAAAAAGATTTATGTGAGAGACATCCGAATGGCCTTGTTTGTATCCGAATGTCATTTGTTTGATATTCGGATGCTTTGATCCGCATCCAGATGAGTTCAGTGATTCCTTGAAAGTGATATTCGAATATCTTGTGTTGTAACCGGATGTGTCTATTCCATTGTGAGTGATATCTAGATATATTAAGTCATATTTGGATATGTCCGTTTGTTTTTGTGTGTGATATTCGGATGTCTTCCTCAGTATATCCGGATGGGTCAAGTTGATATCCGGATGTCTTATTTCATATTCGGACACCCCTTTCAAGTTTTGAACTTCATATCCGAATAAGCTCTAGCATATGTGAATAGCTTCTGATTTGAACGCCACTGTATCCAGATAAGCCTTTTTCATATTCGGATGTCTTTCCTCTTATATTCGAATATCCTTCCTAATATCCGGATGACTTTTCCAGAAATCTAAGTGAACTCCAGTGATGTTTTAATCCAAGTTTTTCTTTAAATTAAAATATTCAATACTTCTAAATATTGAATTATCATGCAAAGTATGATAAATCTAACATGCCCATACCATAATACAAAATTCATAGAATTTTTGCATTCCAATATATTGAAGATTAGACGACATGTTTAGTATTTATTATGACATGATCAGCATTACTACGTGACATTATGTGCATACATTCTGGTATGAGTATGGAGCATGACTTTACATGGAGCACTACATATCGTGTGTCAGCATTTATATGAGCATTGCATTATGCATGCCAGGCGGCTTAGTCCGCAGGGATCCCACCAGTATCAGTTTTAGTTTCAGCTTAGTTTATGAGTTGCTCACCTAGTGACGACTAGGGGGCTAGAGGCTTATTGCCCACAGTATATGCTTACAGTTTTTATGTATGCAGGATTCAGATCAGTCAGGTATGTATTATAGATTGTGTAGGCCTATGTGCCAAAGTTGCATACCTATATTTAATTTACAGTTTATGTGTATTACATTTTTTGTGAATGCAAACAGATAGTGATTATACTCAGTACAAATTCAGTAAGTAATTTATCAGTATTGATATTTTTCAATTCAGTTTCAGTTATTCTTTCCACCTTATTACTTACTGAGCTTTGTAGCTTACATTGTACTTTTCACCATTCTAGATCCTAGCGGGGGAGTACCAGATATAAGGCTTAGCAGCAGTGGTCAGTAGTGTGTGTACGTGGAGCCGCTCAATATCAAAGATGTCTGGAAGTTTATTAGTTTATAGTATCTTATCAGTTTAGGATTATTTTATATTTCAATTGGAGGATTTTCCCTTAGACAGAGTTTATGGTTTTCAGTTTATTTCGATTCAAAGTTTTTATTTCAGTTGATTGAGATGTTCAGTTATGGTATCAGATTTCAGTTTATCAGAAAGTCTTATTTCATATTGTCTATTTTTCCCATAACACCTATTTTCAGGCAATTTTAAGAGAATTGTGTGTTACATAAGTTAATCATTATATTTTAAAAATAATAAATTAAGTTTTCATACATAGTTTTACGATTGGTCTAAAATTAAGGGTTAAATGTTAAATAAATTATTTTGTTTTGTTTTCAAGACTTAAATTAATCATTATATTTTAAAAATAATAAAATTAATCAATGTATTTTTAGATCTAAAATTATGTTACCCTTTATGATAGATGTTTTCTTATTGTTATTTTATAATATTAGTTCTATTTCCAATCAAAATAATCCCACAAAGTCGCAAGTGCCCAAATTAAATTCCGAATTCAAGTTTAAAAACTTTATATATTTGTTATTTAAATTTTAAAATATAGTAGTTTATTTGACAATTTAAATTATAATGGTTAATTTGACACTTTGCCTTAAAATTAAGGAATAAATTATAAAAAAATATTATACTTTTGATTTGTTACAATTTTAAGATGAACTTTTGATTTTAACAATTTATTAACTGAACTTATTAATTTCTTATAATTATAAAATACATTAAAAATTGATAACTTATCTCATTAGTAATTGTCCACATCATCTTTCTTTTTACTAACTCAATCTCAAATTATCAGTTAAACTTTTAATTTTGGATAAATTCAAAATTGTGTGAACAAAGATAAATTTCCCTTGGCATCTATAAGAGTTGGGGAAAAGATGCCAATTACCTCTATGATTTTGAAAATAACCCTTATTATTAAAAATTTAGATAAAAAGATCATTTTATCCTTGGTATTAGGCTTACTCTCTTTCTCTCAATCCTACTCTTTTTCTCTCTTTCTTGTCGACAACTAAGGCAAAATCCTTGTCATTGATGGTTGAGTATGTAACGACCCCACTCCCAGAGTCCCCACAATCAAGGAATTTGAGAGAGAGCATTAAAAAGAATTGATATAGAATAAAACTCAATTAAGAACATTCACTCCATAACACAAAATAATAAAATCTACAATTAATTTTCCATTCAAGACAAACTAAACATCATTCTTTACATCTCATTAGGCTTTCTCAAAAGGTATACTGTAAGCCTTATTGACAAAAATGCAGCCATTAGCATGGTGCAAACCAACTGACATCCCAAGACCTTTTGGTTTATGAGAGCTCTATACACCTCTGAACCAAAAAGATTAAGCCCCACTAAAATCACCATCCACCTTAGCCTTCTTTTTACCTAGATTGATGTAAAATAAGAATGAGCCACAAGATGTAGTAAGTATAATATGAAAGGGAAAGTGCATGAAAATATAGATTACAACAATAGATATACTCGTGGTGTTAGACTGGGAAGTGCTATGGCACACATCAAGAGGAGGGTGAATTTGATGATTTAAAAACTTAATTGAACTTGAATTTTTTTTTGATACAAATTGAGGTTTTAGTGATTTAAAAACGTAAAGCATATAAAGTGACAAATATAAGTTTGCAAAAATAAATAAGTGAACTAAGTGAGGAATAATGAAATGCTTGGAAAAATAAATAGATAAAAGAACCTAAGAACAAAAGAACATACGGATTTATAGTGGTTCGGCTTCACTCAAGTTTAATCCACTACCTTAACTCATTACTAAGAATTTTACAAATAATTCACTAAAACCTCCTACTTAACCAAGTAGGACCTCTAGTCCAAGACTAGGAAATTACAAACCTCTTGCTCATACAAGCAAGCCCTCTATCACCTAGCTAAGAATTCAACCCCTCGCTTCAAAAAGCAAGTCCTCTAACACAACAAGCTAAGAAAATAAGAGTGATACAAATGAAAGAGAGAACCTAAGAGTTAACACTCTTAGTTACAAGTACTCTCACAATGAAAACAAGGCTTAAGAATAAATTTACCATGATAAAACAAAGCCTTGGAGAGAAAAATACAACAATGAAAGCATAAATTTTATAAGCTCGAGTAAAAATGATTTGAACTCTTTAGATCAACTTGTTCCCATCCATTAGCCTCTTCTTGATCATCCTTAAGTTATATATATAGGCATCCCAGAAGATTGAAGAGGAAACTAACCGTTTGTGACCGTTGGGATTTGAAAAACTAGCCGTTGTGCTTTCTGCGAAAGAAACTTAGTCGGCAAATGAAAATGGTTAGTTGACAGAATCAAGCAAAATAACAAGCTTAGTCGACAGACAAAATAGGTTGGTTGACCAAGTCATAAAGACAACAAGGCACTTAGTCAACCAAGACAAAAATACACATGGTAGTTAGTCAACCAAGGGTACCCATCTGTCGACAGACTTAAAGAGTTAGTCGACCAAGTCATATCAAAAGCACTGTTAGTCGACCAAGGTTTAAGGTTAGTCGACCAAGACCATAACATATATACTGTTAGTCGACCAATGCTTATAGTTAGTCGACCAAGGCACAAACAAACACACTGTTAGTCGACAAATCCCATAGCTTTAGTCGACCAAGTCAAGCTTTAAAGGTAAATGAGCAAATTCAATCCAATTCATTACAACATATTTACATTTCTTTAGTTTAAGTAAATGTCCTCATTTTTCTTAATTTATATTTTACCTTCCATTTATTTTAATACATAAATGTAAATAACAAAGTACCCCCTATTTGGATTCAATAAAAATATCTAAAAAATCAAAATCCTTATCAATAAGAAAGTAGAATTTGGGTTTTAATACAAACTCAAGATTTAGCAATAGTACCACCTCCAAAATACATACTTTCCATTTCATGAAAAATTCATTAAAAATCGTTTTAACAACAATGAATACTATATATCAAAATATCGGGAGATAGTTTTCTAAAAAGAAAACATTTTCTTATAGGTCTCCTTATAAGGTGTTAACCTTCCAGACTTAGAAAAAATATGACTTTGAAATCTCGATATTTGAAATTTATTTGGTTTTCATTCTCACAAAGTAATACTTGATATTGAAATTGATTTATGTTGAAAACCACAACCTTGACTCATGACTTAGGGATTAAACAAAATATGTTTTTCATCATCAAAATTAATATACAAAAAGTACAACACATGGAACACCCAATCATTGGCCATATGAAATGCACTCATGCCATGCACCACTCTCATATGCTCAATGAATAAGGTTTACAAATTCTTATAACCACATAAACTCATATATATACATATCAAGTGACTCTTGAGGCCCTTTAGATCAACTCGAGGCCTATGCCCATAAATAGTATACGACCCTTGGGGCTCATTAGCTCAACCCAAGGTCTTTCCATATCAAATGCCATGAAGTCTTTAGGACCTATTAGCTCAACTCAATGACTATATACAATATACGAACCTTGAGGCCCATTAGCTCAACCCAAAGCCTTGGCACATAAGTAACATACACAACATAATATATGAAAACATGCATATGAAATACTTTCCAATCACAAGTTTCCACATGATCCAACAATAGCTCTTTATCATGCCCATGCATGCACATTTATCCCCCAAAAACATTTACCCAAGAAATGGAATCAAGAGGAAAACACTTACTAAGTAAATTGATTTTTATAGTGGAAATATAACAGCATCAGTTGACAGTGACAGCCCTAAAAAATGGTCGACAATTGGCTAACTTTGGGCCAAACGGTCAACAGCTCCCAGGGCATCTGTCGACCGACAATGCGCTTGGGGGCGAATGATCAACAGCTCCCAAGCCATCTGTCAATCGACATAATGTTTTGTAACCTGAAACAAAGCATTAACATGCAAGCTTCTTAAAAATCCTCGCACAATCTAGATCCTATCAGGAAATACATCATTCCCAATGAATTATAGGGTGGAACAAACCCCATTTGAAGTTCAAAAAGGTTTCAAAAAGATCAACCAAAAATCAAGGGAGCATTACAATGATTTCTACATAAACATGTTTTAAGGACTTTTCTTTCCAAATAGGGAGTTTTGATTGATAAATCACAAAGATACTTTGTTTTAAGAGTTAGAGAGCCGTAGGAAAGATTAGAACTTGCCTTACTATGCTTTTCCTTTGATTTAAACTTGTAGAAGCTACCACAAAAGAGGCAAACTTACATTCCAAAACTCAAAGCAGAGAAACCGAACAGTAAGTAGGAAAAATGGAGAAACACAACTCCTACTAGCACTCTCCACCCTCCATGGAGACTCTATTATCAAAGGAGAAGAAGAAGACTTAAAGAATCCTAGCTTCTTTTCACTCACAATCAGCCAACTTTCACTCTCTCAATTCTTCTCTCTCTTTTTACTTCCATGCTCTACATACATATAATATATCTAAAATATCACCACTTATTCCATGTATACATTAATACCACAAATTTTAGATATATATATATATATACCTTGCAAAATCGGCAGCCTCACCCCCACTTACTCAATTTTGACTTTTCCAATCTTTCAACATCCCTTGAAATTTCTTCCTTTACTTTGACTATGTGTTAATATATGTACAATTTCCTTTGACTTTGACTATTCAACACTATATGTAGTTTCCTTTGCTTACTTTTCCACATGCTGCCTATATAATCATATATATTGTCCTCAAATTTAATACTCAACTTAAATGAATACTCAACCTGATGATGGTTTTTGGGACCGACCACCACGTGCCACCTCTGCGAATGGAACTCGGGAATTGAACCTCAGACTTGGCTATGTCGGACCTTGATGATAGAGCCTACAAGATAACGGAGTGGTGGGGCTAGGGTCTCCCGGGGTGGACTCCGACATTCAAATCAGTAGAATAAATGCAAGTGGTAATAACTATGAGAGCTGTAGAGCTTGGTCATACCTGGTGAGGACTCTTTTTTTTTATATGCAGACCAGTTATGGTGTACCCGAGATAAACCCGTGATGAGCGGGGGCACGACTCCCGAGGATCTCGGTTAAGTTGGAACGGGTCTTGCGGCCCGGCCGGAATTTTTTGGGCTCCGCTCCGGATTGCAGACTTGCCACGTGTCAGTCTCTCAAGCGATCCACGTGGCGAGTAAGACTATTGGCGTGTAGGGGTATTTTGGTAATTTTAGGTGGTGCCACACTACTTGCCCCCCACTTCTTGAGCCAAGCTGAGAATCTTACTGGGTCGAGGAGTAGCTTAATTTCTAAGGTTATTTGATCGTAAATTCTCTCTAAGACGCATAAGGGTGTTTTTGAACATGAGATTAATGCTTAACAACCTCATTTATTATCTTGAAATTACAAGGGGTCTTTGGTTGGAGGGAAACATTCGTTGTTTTGAATTTTTAAGGGGTGTTTAATTGGAGGTCTTGGGCCCCTCTATATAAGCCCTAAGGCCCCACCCCACACTCATCACTTCAAGACAAGCTCCCAATCCCTTGAGGTTAGTCTTTCCCTCCCTCATTTGCTTTGATTTTTTTTTAAAAAAGGTCATCTTCTTCCTCGGCCTGGCCAGACCTCGGCCGCGGCCGAGGTCGGCCCTGGCTCGTGGCTGAGCTAGAGCTTGGCCATGCTCGGCCTTGCCAGATCTTGGTGAGGCCGAGCTCCTTGGCCATAGCTGAGCGCTTGGCTCAGCCTGGCTGAGGTCGGCCAGGGCCGGGGAGCTCGGCCCTGGCCAAATCGGCCATGGCCGACCTCCCTCTGGGAGCCCCCTTCCTGCTTGCTTTTGTTTTTTTTTTTTTGGGGGGGGGGGATATATATATATATAACTATATATATAGGGGCACATTGGGTCGGCCATGGCCGACCCTTGGGGCTTTTGCCCTTTTTTTTTTAATATATATAAATATATATATGTATTTTTTTTTTTGTTAATAATGACAAAACAAGCCTTAACCTGACTAACCCGTTTCTTTGGCTTTTCTTTGTCGTAAGTGTGGCTCGAGATTTTCCAAGGTAGGTCACGCCTATTGAGCTCCATTTGGTATGTGCCCAGCTATGGTTTTCCTTCTCTAACCTTCTACATTCCTTTAATTCGAGAACGACTCAGGGCTCTTGACCCTTGGATTTTAGCTATTTCCGTGAGGGTGTTGATTTCCTTCCAGCCACTAGTCTGCCTTCATCTTGGGGACAGCCTAGGGCTCTTGACCCTTGGATTGTCGCCACTCCCATGCGAATGAGGGTGTTGAGTTTCTTTCGGCCATTAGTCTATCTTTGGCTTGTGGACGGCCTAGGGAACTTGACCCTTGGATTTTCGTCACTCCCTTACCGAGGAGGGTGTTGAGTTTCTTCCGGCCATTAGTCCACCTTTGGCTTGTGGACAGCGTAGGGCACTTGACCCTTGGATTTTCGTCACTCCCTCACCGAGGAGGGTGTTGAGTTTCTTCTAGCCATTAGTCCACCTTCGTCTTAGGGATGGCCTAGGGCTATTAACCCTTGGATTGTCGCCACTCCCACGCGAAAGAGGATGTTGGGCTCTGAATTTTTTTCTTGGCCATTAGTCCACCTTTGGGGACATTCTAGGGTTCGTAACCCTTAGATTTTAGCCACTCCCTCGCGGAGGAGGGTGTTGGGCTAGAATTTTTCCTTGGCCATTAGTCCATCTTCGGCTTGTGGACGGCTTAGGGCTCGTGACCCTTGGATTTTAGCCACTCCCTCGCGGAGAAGGGTGTCGGGCTAGAGTTTGTTCGTGGCCCTTAGTCCACCTTTGGGGACGACCTAGGGCTCATGACCCTTGGATTTTAGCCACTCCCTCGCGGAGGAGGGTATTGGGTTAAAGTTTGTTTGTGGCCCTTAGTCCACATTTGGGGACGGCCTAAGGCTCGTGACCCTTGGATTCTTCTTTGGCGAAGTGTTATCTTTTGTGAAATTGCTCTTAGATGGAGAGAATTCGAAGTATTGCCATTAGTTATAAAAAGAGTACAAAGAGGTTCGGGGAATTCCCTTGCTCATTAATAAAACTTCCTTAAGTTTTGCACATTCCAAGTATGCTTTAAGGGCTTGCCTTCCATGTCTTCTAGTTGATATGCCCCCGGACTTAAGGATTCCACCACTCGGTACGGTCCTTCCCAGTTCGGAGTTAGTTTATTCATATCTCGAGGATGACTCATGTCGAACCGTCACAACACAAGATCTCCTAGCATGAAACTCCTAGCGTGGACTCGACGATTGTAGTACCTAGCAATGCGCTGGTCATACGCGGCTTGTCGAATTCATGCCAGGTCTCGGAGCTCATCCATCATATCCAAGTTGCACCTTAGCCCTTGCTCGTTAACCTTCGGATCGAAATGCTCCACTTAGTAGCTCATCACCCCAATTTTGACCGGGATAAGAGCCTCCGAGCCATAACACAATGTAAAAGGACATTCTCCTGTAGCCGTTGGCGGCGTGGTTCGATAGGACCATAGTATATTGGAGAGCTCATCTACCCATCGGCCATCCGCCTTCTCAACTCGAGCTCGGAGTCCTTGTAGAATGGTCCTATTTGTCAGCTCCACCTGCCCATCAGCTTGAGGATGGGCCACCAAGGTAAAATGTTGCTTAATCCCCAACTCGTGGCACCATTCTTGCACTGATCGGTCCTCGAATTGGGTGCCATTATCCGTTATTATCACCCTTGGAATACCGAACCGGCAGATGATGGATTTGCATAGGAATTGCTTTACCCTCCAGCCTGTAATAGTTGCCAAAGGCTCGGCCTCCACCCACTTAGTAAAGTAGTCGATGGCCGCTATCAGGTATTTATTCTGTCCAGCTGCTAGCGGGAAGGGCCTGAGGATATCCACTCCCCACCTGGCAAATGGATAAGGCGAAGCCAGGTGGGTGAGTTCAGCTGCCAGGGTATGAACTAGGTTGGAAGTTCTTTGGCATCTCTCACAGGTCCGGACCAACTACACAGCGTCGCTCATCATTGTTGGCCAATAATACCCCTGTCGAAGTGCCTTCTGGGAAAGAGACCGAGCTCCGATGTGACTACAGCAAATCCCCTCATGGATTTTCCTTAAGATGTAGTCGGCCTCGACGGGCCCAACGCATTTCAGCAGCGGCTGAGTGAAGGATTTCTTGTAAAGGTCTAATCCGATCAGAAGAAACTTGGCAGCCTGACACTTGAGTTTTCGACGCTCTTGTTCCTCCTCTGGTAGCCATCCATTGGTTAGAAGTACTACAATTGGATCCATCTAATTTTCTACCCCTTCTACGCAAAGCTGCTCTGCTTTTGTCTCTATGCTCCTCTAGGCAATGACTCCATGTAGACAGCTCAGGAATTCTTGGGGAAGGAAGAAGCAGCTATCCTCGAGAGAGCATCCGCCACTGCATTCTGTGCATGTGGGACATGATTGATTTTCACCGCTTGAAACCATGCCATAAGATCCTTGGCTATTGCCAATTATTGGGTCATGGCTTCCTCCCGGGCCTCAAACTCCCCTGTGACCTATTGCACAATCAAGTTCGAGTCAGAATATACCTACAAATCCCTAACTCCCATCTGTTCCGCTAGTCTGAGCCCAACAATGAGCGCCTCGTACTCAGCCTCATTGTTAGAGGCATTGAACTCGAAGTGGAGGACATATGGCCAAGCCTGGCCGTCGGGGCCCTGGAGCAGTAATCCAGCACCACTGCCTCCGACACTAAAGTTGCCATCCACAGAGAGAGTCCAAGTCTGGGAAACCCCTTCGTCTGCTTCCACTAGTAGGGTGCCCTCCACGATAAAGTTAATAAGAGCCTGTGCCTTGATGGCCGGCTGAGTTCGATAGTTGATGTCGAAGGCACTTAGCTCCACCACCCACTTGAGCATCCTCCCCGACAAGTCCGGCTTTCCCAACACATGCCTCAATGGCTGACTTGATAGGACGATAACGTGGTGTGCCTCGAAGTAAGGCCTCAACTTTCGAGCCGAGATGACTAGGGCATAGGCCAACTTTTATGTTGGAGTGTAATGAATCTCGGCTCCATCCAATCTCTTGCTCACATAGTAGACCGGCTTTTGAACTTTATCCTTCTCTCATACCAAAATCGAACTGACGGTCTCATCCAAGGCATCCAGATAAATGTATAGTGACTCTCCTGGTTGTGGCTTAGCTAGGACTGGGGGGGAGACCAGACACTGTTTCAGCTGCTCAAACGCCTCCTGGCACTCCTCTGTCCATGCAAAATTCTGGACCCGAGTTAAGGCCTTAAAAAATGGCAATTGCCTCTCCGCAGATCTTGCCAAGAACCTCCCTAATGCCGCTATTTTCCCGGTTAGTCTCTGCACCTCCTTGATACTACGAGGAGGAGGCATATCGAGAATGGCTTTTATCTTCAAGGGATTAACCTCAATCCCCCCGTAATGCACCATGAACCCCAAGAATTTACCAGCTGTCACCCCGAATGCACACTTAGCCGGGTTGAGCTTCATCTGATATTGGCGTAAGGTCTGGAGGCACTCCTCCAAGTCGTCTGGATGCTACTCAGCCAAGAGACTCTTGACCAACATATCATCAACGTAAGCCTCCATGTTTCGACCGAGCTGAGCCTTGAATAGCTTGTTGACTAACCTCTGATATGTAGCTCCGGCATTCTTCAACCCAAAGGGCATGACTCGATAACAATAGGTGGCCTTATCTGTGATGAAGGCAGTCTTTTCCCGATCCTCAAGGTGTAATGGGATTTGGTGGTACCCCTGGAATGCATCCAAGAAACTCATCAGCTGACATCCCGCTGTTCCGTCAATCAACGTGTCAATCCTGGGCAGAGGGTAACTGTCATTCGGGCAAGCCTTATTAAGATCTTTAAAATCAATGCAAAGCCTCCATTTTCCCGACCCCTTAGAAACAAGGACCACATTGGCTAACCACTCAGGATAGTCGACCTCCCAAATATGATTAGCCTCCATAAGCTTTTCCACCTCAGCCTCTATAGCTTTAGCCCGTTCTAGGTCAAACTTCCTCTTCCTTTGCCTCACCGGCACACAATCAGGGTAGAGCCCCAAGCGATGGGTCATGACAACCGGGTCTATCCCCAGCATATCCAGTGTAGACCAAGCAAACTCATCTTGATACTGGCGCAAGAGTGAAAGGACCTTGGACCGCAAGGGCTCCGGTAACTTGGAACTGATCCGCACTGTCCGATCGGGCTCTTCCCCTAGCAAGACTTCCTCGAGGTCGTCCACCAGCTCTGAGGTCTTAGGCTCCTCCGGACCTTCTAAGATGAAACTGGTAACCACCATGGGAGAAGCGACGGAACTCTGTCCCTCCCCCCTTACTGATCTCTGACTTGCACTTATACTTGGGGCTTTCCCCTGTTCTGTCTCCATCTGACCCTGACCGTCTTGAGGGACAGCATCCTGGTTTAGTCTTGAGTCTAACTTTGACCCCTTGGCAATAGTGGCACTCAAGGAGGCTACGTAGCATTCCCTAGCTTGCCGTTGGTCTCCTCTTACCTTGCCAATCCCTCCCAGAGTAGGGAATTTCAACACCATGTGATACGTGCTCGGTACCGCCCTCAGAGCACTAAGCCCAGACCTACCAAGGATCATATTATATGCCGAGGGCACATCAGCAACCAAAAAATCCAATGTCATCTGGGATTTATGAGAGCCACTACCGACCGTCAAGGGTAGTCGGATCAACCCCTTGGAATGAATCACCATTCCATCAAAACCCACAAATGGGACACGAATTGGCCTCAGCTGATCGAGAGTGAACCCCATCCCTAGGAACGCTCTCTTGTAAAGAATCTCTGAAGAGCTACCCGGGTCTACGAGGATTCGCCTCATCTCCCACTCTCCTACTTGAGCAGTGATCACCAACGGATCTGAATAGTTGGGGTAGCTCGGAAGGTCCTTTTCGGAGAATGTGATGACCACCTTCTCCTTTACCACACTCTTGAGAGCAGTTGAGTGAGACCCTGGAACTGTTTTCGCCGCCAACGTGTACAAGATAAACTTCTGTCCTCCTTCCTCGGTAGGCTGTTTTCCTTCTCTCCGGGGTGGTGTTCGACTTCACTCTTGAAAGCGATCACGAGTAGGAGACCTCATTCTTTGCTCCGGTTGGGATTCTACCCTGCCCAAGCTCACACCTCCTCGACTAACAAAATCCCGGAGGTAACCCCAGTTGATAAGCTCCTATATCTCTTCTTTTAACTGGATGCAGTCCTCTGTAACTGACCATGGTCGCGGTGGAATCGACAATACTTCCTTTTGCTTCGAGTGTTGGGTGGAGACCTCAGCGGTGGAGGACGTCGCAGATAATCCTTATCCTCCAATGCTAGTAGAATCTTTGCTCGACTGGCGTTGAGGGCAGTATAACTCACTGGGCTGCCATGTGCACCCCCAAAGCCCAGGCGATCTTGGGTTCGAGAGGGGTGATAGTCCATCTTCTGTTCCATCATTGGCTTTTTCTTCTCCTTCTCTCTTTCTTTCTTGTCAGGTTGTTCAGCCAGCTTCACCTTCATCACCTCTTCAGCATTGATGTACTTGTTAGCCTGTGTAAGGGCTTTTGTGAAAGTACGAGGTGGAGTCTTGGCCAAGGACTGAGCGAATGGTCTAGCCCTCAAGCCATTCTGGAGAGCCACCATTGCGATCCACTGATCGAACTCGTCAATGCTCAACACCTTCTCATTGAACCTAGCCATGAAATCCCTTAGGGATTCACCCTGATTTTGCTTGATGTTCACCAGAGCCATGGAAGACTTCCAGTGGCGCTTCAAGGGAGCGTAATGGGCTAGGAAACAGGTCTTCAGCTCTTCCCAGTTGTTGATGGAATGATGGGGAAGGCAGGAGTACCAAGTCCGGGCATAACCTCCCAAAGTAGTCGAAAATGCCCGGCATCACATCGCGTCAGACCCCGATTGCACCAGCATATGAGAGGAGAAAAGTTCTACGTGATCATAGGGGTCGGTGCTTCCGTCATAGAGCTTGATGGATGGGATACGAAACCTTTCTGGTGGAACCTCTGACATGATGCCCTTGCTCAAGGGTTGGTTAGAGCCGAGGTGGGGCAGCTCTTCCTTTCCCTTTTTGAGTTCCTAGACTTGCCTCTCTAGGAAACGCAGCCACCTCTCCTGAGAAGTCCCTCTTTCTCGTGAAGGGGAAGAAGTAGATCCTGCAGCCTCAGAGGGGTGGATTTCCTGGCCCGACTGGCGGGATTGACGAGGCTCTCGAGTAGGAGGAGGCGACTGGTGCTCCGCCCTCTGAGAGGGCACGTGCGGACGATGTTGTTCATTTTGGTGTAAATAACCAGTCAACAACTCTGTTAACTGTTGGACCTGATTCTCCAGCCTGGTGAGTCGATCCTCCGACATTGGATTGGCTGGAGGTGGTGGATTCTCCCCTTGCGGTGGGGCTCTAGATTGGCACCAGCCTGGTTACGAGTCACATCTCTTCTGGGAGCCATGTAGTTAGTTATGGAAAGAAGCGAAACTCGTTGACACTTGTGGAAAATCCAAGGTCCGAGATGAGGAGTTGAAGTCCGAAGTGCGAGGCAGAGAAAGAAGAGGCTGGCGAGTCTAAACGTCGGCCCCACGGTGGGCGCCAAATGATGATGGTTTTTGGGATCAACCACCACGTGCCATCTCTTCGAATGGACCTCGGGAATCAAACCTCGAACTTGGCGATATCGGACCTCGATGATAGAGCTTACAAGATAACAGAGTGGCGGGCTAGGTTCCCCCGGGGTGGACTCCGACACTCAAATCAGTAGAATAAATGCAAGTAGTAATAACTGTGAGAGCTGTAGAGCTTGGTCATACCTGGTGAGAACTCTTGTCTTTTATATGCAGACTCGTTATGGTGTACCTGGGATAAACCCATGATGAGCGAGGGCACGACTCCCGAGGATCTTAGTCAAGTTGGAACCGATTTTGCGGCCCGGCCCAAATTTTTCGGGCTCTGCTCCAGATTGTAGACTTGTCACATGTCAGTCTCTCAAGTGATCCACGTGGCGAGTAAGACTATTGGCGCGTAGGGGTATTTTGGTAATTTTAGGTGGTGCCACATCACAGCCCACATAATAATATCACGCGAGCGGCCCAATCCCGCTAACGGGTTGTTACAGAGTACATTATACTCAACACTAGTTTGATAAAAATTCAAATGCACCTTTTACATTTTAGATGACAAATATATCTCTTGACTTTAGAATTTTATCTACCATTTTGTTAATTAGCAAATGTTAAAAATTTTAATATAACAAAATACCTTTAATTTTTTTTGTTTTTTTTTTCTTTTCTCATCGTATGGCAAACTAGGCAAAATCTGGCTGTTTGTTAATGCTTTTCTATCTCTCTCCCAAAACCATCATCGAACCACAAAGAGAGAAAGAGATTGACAAACAAGCAAATTTTGGCCAGTTCGATAGTCAAACGAAGAGGAGAATAAAGAAAGAGGGAGATAAAATGTTGTTAGGAGAAAAACACGTCAAATCAATAACTTAATACAAGGATGCCCAAATATTTTGTTCTCTCCCATCTTGTGTGAATTTAGTAGGAGATAAATCAAGTAAATATGAAGTAATATGAAATAAGTGCAACAATCACTCAATCAAAAGAATACCAAAATTTTACGTGAAAAACCCCCTCAATGCAAGGAGTAAAAACCATAGGACTAGAGTCCATCCAAAACTTCCACTATCAAACAAATAATGGGAATAGATGAAATTCTTCATTAGTTTTCAATAACTAGAAGCACATAACAATATCTCTTCAAGAATAACCACTCTTGAAACCAAACAACTACAATAAGAAATAGGAGAGATCTCACCAAGTAAAAGAACTCGACAACTACTATCAAGGCCCGCTCTTGGATTTATCTGTTAGCATAGGAAGTTTGAGAGAATGTCCATTCCAAATGGATACAGATACAAAAATCATTCACTCTTTTTTTTTTTTTTTGTTTCCTTGCTCACTGAACATCAGGGGCCTGATAGTACATTTCCAACGACAATTTGATTTACATATCTTTTTGGGCACATTAGCCATACAACTCAAAATACAAGGGTATTAATGTGATTTATGAAATACAATTCCTCACTCAACATGCTCTAAAACAAAACACTCCCCAAGAACCTTTTGGCTGTGACATCTCTATACACATCTAACATTGGGCTCTAATCTCATTAGACTCGCCCTCAACAACTGCTTTCCCTTTTCCTAAAATGACAAGAAGAAAACAAGGTGAGCCATAAGGCTCAACAAGTATATAGCAAATGGAAGTATCAATAGATTAATATATGAATGCATGAATAACATTAGAGTCAAAGGAAAATAACTACCCGACATCTAAACATCAATTGGATCCATGTCTTCTACACTTGACAACAACATCCTCAAAGAAATACAATTTCTTAAATTTTATCAAAACACATTTTACATCCCATAAGGTAACCATGTACATGCGTAACAGATTGGCACCCAAGGCCCCTTTAATCACATGCATCATTATTGAGTCAACTTGTTCATATTAATTAAGTTTTGATGATTAACAAAAAGAGAATTTTTAATATACAAATTATAGTATTTTTGATAATTAATAAAAAGAGTATTTTTCTTAAATATATCAATTGTAGTATCGAATTATTTTTTTATTAATTTATAAAATATTTTTTCATAACATATGTATTACCAAAAATATTATTTTATGTTAAAAATATTTTTACATATTTTTTAAATTAATTTATAAAATATTTTCATAAGATATGCATTATCAAAAATATTATTTTCTATTAAAACTATTTTTAAATTATATTTTTAAGATTAATTTATTAAATATTATTTTATATCATATGTATTATCAAAAATATTATTTTCTATTAAAAATATTTTAGATTAATTTATATAATATTTTTATAGGATAAGTATCTCAAAAAGGATTGTAACAACTAGATGCACCCCATGGTTTGATCCCACAACGTCAAAATTGTCCTAGCCTTCCCTTGCCAGCTGATCTATAAACTTTCTTAGGCATTTGAGTGCACATATTAATTTTAAGTAATACTAAACTTTTTCTGCTATAACGGTCAAATTTTTTATCGTTGAAAAAGTGCCCAAAATGGCTATAAATTTCCCCCAAACTCATTTTTTGAGTATCCATATGCTTTTATTGCATATCCAAAGCACCCGAAAGCTCTTAAACAAAGCATCCAAACAATCCGAAACTCTCAAAATATTATTGCACATCCATCGAAAAGCCATAAGACAAGAGGAGAAAAGTTCTTCAAGTCTTCTACCACAAATCCAAACTTCTTCATTTGAGGTTATAAATTTATTTATTTATTTAAATATTATTGTCTTGTATAATTTGTTCTTAATTGCTCATTTGTGTCCAAGTGTGGACAAATTATTTGTAACATTTAAATTACCATTGTGGATTATATAGGTTTCCTAGAACCATTAAAATCTAGGTGAATCTAGTTTTCAAAGTAAGTTAGGAAAAAAACCTTGGTGTAGTGGTTGCCTAAAACCCGTTATAATCTAGGTGTGTATCTAGTTTTCAAGGGGAGCTAGTATGAAAACTTTGGTGAAATTATTTTAGTGGAACCCCAAGGGTGGTTAGATCTTGGGAGAGTGGACTAGGTGTGTGCGAAGACACCGAACCATTATAAATTGTCTTGTGCTTTATTGTATTTATTTTTATTATATCTTGTGGTTTACATTTATTATTAATCTCAAATATAATTTATTATATTTATCAAATATATATTCTTAAATAATCATTAATCGAGAATATTTATTAAAATTGAGAAAAAATTTAATCACTCAATTCATTCCCCTCTTGAGTGGCTATACCCTAAGGGACCAACAATCATATATACATAAACGACACAATCCATGCCATGTGGTTATAGAACACGTTATCCAACCATAACATAAAGGCGTAAATGTACACATATGGTCTTTAGGGCCCACAAAAATGCATACACTGGCGCCCAAAACCCTGAATACAAACCTGCCAGCAGCCAAGGACAGGCTACCAAATCAATAACATGAGCCCAAGGATCTCATATCACGTCTATCAGTATCATATCCGCTACCATCATCATCACGTGCCGAAACACTCACAATCACATTAAGATCACAAGCTATTGTAGGATTTAAACCCCTCATTCTTACGCATCACAAGATACAGCTACTGTGGGACTCAAACCCCTTAGTCTTACGCATCACAATCACAAGCCAATTCCATCGTCACTACCACCATGCCGTATAATTACATGGACACACCACCATGCAATGCAACACATAAGGAATATAATGGCTTTTACAACAATAACGTGATGGCAAGACCCCCATAAGCCAAGCATCAAGCCATGCTACTCCTACATAGGAATTCACACAAACGAATGCTCTAATGCATTTGCTCGCCTAACATATAAAAGTTAACACTCAACAGGCCAACCTTGTCATGCCAATGCTCACGCTCCTAACACATGCAAGGCATGACCCCTCAATGAATGCAACCCATGACCTAACATTATAATACGAAGCAATATAGTAACCCAATGCAATGCAACGCAACAACCAACAAAGTTATAACAGGTAACATTCACACAACCTCAATTTTTGCCCACTAAGATTCTTGGCTATTTCACAGAATTCAACATTTAAATAGGTTCCACCACATCAATTAAGTGCAATTATTTGATAATATTGATAATCGGGTCAAGGTGGAAGTATTTATTTTTAGAATTTAACATTAAATGAATTTTAAGGAATGAGAAAGCTATGAATCAAGCATACATTTCAAAGGAATCCCACAGGCTTAATAGTTGTCTAAATGGTTCAAATCCTATACCAAATTGAATCTTGTCAAGTATAGATTACAAAGCAAAATGCGGATCTCAATTCCAATTATTTCTACAAAGAGTTATGCCTAAAAGAGCGCAAGGTGAGCAGAACTCCTTATGCTGAAAAAAAAAATATGGGCGCTGAAATGGTTAAGTATCTTAGGTAGATCAAAGTTCAACTTAGGTCGACCGAAGTTGGGTATAATGCTAGATTTCAAGCTTCAACCGACCGAAATCTAACTTAGGTCGACCAAAGTTGGCCAGAATGAAAGTTTCTAAACTTAGGTTAATCGAACTCGGACTTAAGTCGATCGAAGTTCAACTTAAGTAGATTGAAGTTGGGCAGAATGCTTATTCATAATCTTAGGTTGATCGACCCTTCAACCGAACTGTCCCTTCAACCAAAGCTACATATAAGCTACTGGATGACTTAGGTCGACTGAAGTGGCAACTTCAGTCAACCGAAGTCATGACGAGGGTCACGAACAAACACAAATGCCGAATAAAAGAACACATAAGATACACCCAACCCCATAGTTGGTTTCCTAACCCACAAATGCCATTCCTTGAAGGAAAACATGGGGTGACCAAACCCAATAGAGACTATTAATGAGACTCAACAACATTTTAAGAGAAAACTCATAAATTTTGAAAGAAATGGAATAAAATCCATTAACTACAAAAATGGTCCTTAAGACTACCATAAGGATAAAACCGATGATCATTTATACAAAAGAAACATCTCAGCCATCGTTTAGAAGAAATAGATATTGGATTGTAACATCCTGCATTGAGCGATAGGAAGGACCATAACAACTTACCCTGATGGGCTTACGCGAACTTCCCAGGGGTCACCCATCCTTAAGCTTCCTCAGCTCAAGCACGCTTAACTCGAGAGTTTTTTGTCTACATTCAGCCCAAAAGATATCCAGTTGGTGTTGTTTCCTTTAGTACTTATCCTTAATATATACTATCCAGTATTGAGCGATAGGAAGGAGCGAAAAAACTTATCCTGATGGGCCTACACGAACTTCTCAGGGGTCACCCATCCTTAAGCTTCCCCAGCTCAAGCACATTTAACTTGGGAGTTCTTTGCTTACATTCAGCCCAAAAGGTATCCAGTTAGTGTTGTTTTCTTCCTTACTTATCTTCGATATATATTACCATTCTCTGGGCTCTTGGGGTATTACATTCTCCCCTCTTTGAGCATATGATGTTCTCGTCATGTAACCTTACAACTGGTCCTAGACCTTCCCCATCCAGTGTCCTCGGTCCAGTACCCCCAGCCTTTAACTAGTACACGGTCCCCCGTCCAGTACCCCTAGCCTTTGGCTAGTACACAGTCCTAACACATGGCCCAGGTCGGCTTTGATATCAATTGTAACATCCTGTATCAAGCGATAGGAAGGATTAGAACAACTTACCTTGATGGGCTTACGTGAACTTCCCAGGGGTCACCTGTCCTTAAGCTTCCCCAGCTTAAGCACGCTTAACCCGAGAGTTCTTTGCCTATATTCGGCCCAAAATGTATCCAACTGGTGTTATTTTCTTCCTTACTTATCCTCGATATATACTACCCTTCTCTGGGCTCTTAGGGTATTACATGGATGCTTTCTTGAAAGAAGAAGAAAAAGAGTAAGAACTTGCCTTTGAAGCTTGAACCAAGGAAAAGTATAAGCAACCTGCTAGAGTTGGAAATCCACCTTTTTGAAGCTCCAATACAAAGAAGAAGAAGAAGAAAATGAAGGAGAAAGAAGGAGAAGAAAAAGATGTCGGGAGAGGGGTAAAGATGAAGTAAAGAAGAAGAAAAACAAGACAAGAAGAGGGGGGGGTATGGCATTCACATCTGCCCCCAACTACTCCCGTCACCCCTTTTTTCCATTCCACATTTGCCCCTCAATTGCACACACACACACACATATAAGCCCAAGCCCATTTTGGTCCTTTACCATTTCATTTCCTTTGCTTAAATCTCCACTTATATTACACACAACCTAAGCCTAAATCCATTAGCCCAACACATTTATTAGGCCTAATGGGCTAACTCTTCAACTTGGTCCCAACCCATTTTATTTAACTTAAATAAAAAACAGCACAATTTGCACTTGGGTTTAACTTAATTTCAAAAGCCCAATCCATTAGAGATGAGTTTATTTTAAATCTTCCAACAATCCATCCCATTTAGGCCTTTCAATCATTGTTCTAACCCATTTGTTGACATGATCAACCCCATTCACTACAAAAAAATTAATTTTTTGCGCCGATTTACAAAGTAGTGCAAAATATTTTTTTTGCAGCGATTTTTTAACATTTTGCAATGGATTTGAAAAATTGTCGTAAAATTTAGAAAATAATTTAATAATTAAAAATTAAAATTAAATAACATTTGCGATAATTTTTGAGAAACTGTTGCTAAATTCAAAAAATAATTAAATAATTAAAAATAAAAATAATTTAACATTTGTGGTTATTTTTCGAAACCGTCGCAAAATTCATTAAAAAATTTAATCTTGCGGTGGTTTTTCAAAAAATCGCCGCTAAATTCAAAAAATAATTTAATAATTAAAAATTAAAATTAAATAATATTTGCGGCGATTTTTCAAAACCGACGCAAAATTCATTAAAAATTTAATTTTGTGACGGTTTTAAAAAAATTACCTCTAAATTTAGAAAAAAAATTAAATAAATAAAAAATAAAATTAAATAACATTTGCGACAGTTTTGAAAATCGCAACAAAATTCATTAGAAAATTTAATTTAAAAAAATAACAAAATTTTAATATAAAATTTTAAAAATTTGAAAAAGAAAGTTTACAAAAATATATAAAATCTTATTTTTATTTTTTAATCAATTAATTAATTTAATTTATTTCATTATTCTTTTAAAAAATAATTAAATAATTTATGTTTTCTAATTTATATGAAAAATATAAAATATAATTCTGAAAAATAATTGTTGTATTTGTATATAATTTATATGCATGAGTATATAAAAACATGGCTTCGTAGATTAGGTGGTTCCACATGCATATGCGGATAGGAAAGGTCCCCGGTTCGAAACCGGGGAAGGGAAAGGATGCTGGATTAATTTCCAGCAGCAATGCCATGTGGCACATAGGGGGCAGGCTCGCATGTGCGCACAAGCCCACACTTGCGGGTAGCCGGGCGCGCGGCTTGGCCGCATGCGTGGGTGCTTCAAAAATTCAGAATTTTTGAATTTTAAAAATTTTGGAATTTTTGCGACGGTTCTGAAACCGCCGCTAAATATTTTAAAAATCGCCGCTAAATCACTTATTTTGCGACTGTTGTTAAACTGCTGTAAAAAAATATAACTTAGTGGCGATTACTCCAACGGTTGTTGAAAATCGCCGCTAAATGCTCTGTAACGGTTGATTTAGCCGCTAAATTACTTAGCGGAACCGCCGTTAAATGCCATTTTTTTGTAGTGATTTATACTTCATTTTAATTTTTCACTTACATTTCATTTTCCCATGAATTAACATTTCCATTAATTTTCCTTTTTATAAACACATAAACTATTTTGACCCATTTAATTAGGACAATGTCCAAAATGCATCACAAATAATCAAATCATATTTCTTATAAAATTCTAGACCCATTAATGGGTCGTTACAACTACTATAGAAACTTATTAATGGAGAACTCCAAAACTAATTTCCACCGTTCAAATCGTAGAGTCGTGCGTTGTGAACACGTTAATCAAATTTCAGCCAAATCGGACCATGGATCGAACCCCAAATAGCCTCTTGATCAAAACTAGACTGCAATGACAACTATTTTTTTCCCCAATTTCTGCACTTTTTTTTTCTTCCCTTTTTTCTTATGTATGGTAGCAACATTAGAAGAGTCTAAAACCCTTTTATACTTGATATTTTTTCAGACAAAAATACCCCTAGGTCTTCCATATAAGCCTAACTCATATGAACTTAACTTTACTTAATTAATGATTAATTCAAAATTAATGGGCCATCTCCACAAAGGAGGAAACCCAGCCCAACAAATCTCCCTCTTTCCGACTATGTGGAGGGATTTGTCATCCTAGCAATAGAACGACAAACCTCGAGTTTTTCCCTTGATAAGTGCATTTGTTAACATATTAGAGCCATTATGATCAGTGTTAATTTTCTCAACTTCAAATAACTTGTCATTAAGAGCATCTCTTATCCAATGATATCTCACATCAATGTGTTTTGATCTTGCATGAAAGGTAGAATTCTTACTAAGGTAAATATCACTTTGTTTCTCACAAAAAGAACATACTGGTCTTACTTGAAATCAAGCTCATGAAGAAAGTTCTTCATCCATAGTAACTCATTGCAACCTTTAGTTGTTGCAATAAATTATGCCTTAGTGGTAGAAAGTGCGACACACTTGTATAATCATGATTGCCAAGCCACAACTCCCCTAAAAAGGTGATCAAGTAGCCTGAGGTTGACTTGTGTGAATCAATATCTCCAGCCATGTCCGCATTTGTGAAACCAACTAAAACTAATTTCTTACTACCAAAACAAAGACATACTAGAAGTACCCTACAAATACCTCATAATCCACTTAACTGCATCCCATTGCACTCTTCTTGGATTTGATAGAAATCGACTAACACCAACAACATGGGGTATGTTTGGTCTCATGCACACCATCGCATACATCAAGCTTCCTATAACCGAGGCATATGCAACTTTGTCCATGTCTTCTTTTTCTTTTTCTGTAGAAGGATTTTGTTTGGTACTCAACTTAAAATGCGTAGCAAAAAGAGAGCTAACTTTTTTGTCCTTATTCATATTGAACCTTTGAAGAACCTTTTTGATGTACTACTCCCATGACATGTACAATTTCTTGGTTATTCTATCTCGACTAATTCGAATGCCAAGTATTTTCTTTGTTGGTCCCAAGTCCTTCATAGCAAATGATTGACTCAATTGTTTCTTCAATCCATTAATTCATCAATTCTTGAAGTATTTTTACCAACAATTAACATGTCATCAACATAGAGTAACAAAATAATAAAATCATCATCGGAGAATTTCTATATAAAAACACAATGGTCAAAAGTTTCTTTACGGTAGCCTTGCTCCCCATAACTGACTCAAACTTCTTATACCACTGTCTCTGTGCCTGCTTCAAACCATAAAGAGTTTTCTTGAGCTTGCACACATAATCCTCTTTTCCTTTCATTTTGAAACCCTTTGGTTGCTCCATATAAATTTCTTTGTCCAGGTCACCATGAAGAAAGGCGATCTTCACATCCATTTATTCAACCTCTAAATCAAGACTGGTTGCTAAAGCCAGAACCGCATGAATGAACATCTTAACAATCGGAGCAAAGATTTCATCAAAATCAATACCTTTCTTTTGATTGAATCCCTTAACGACCACTCTAGTTTTGTATTATGGTTGTGAAGTGTGTTATTCTTGCTTTAGTTTGTATACCCACTTATTTTTTAAATCTCGTTTACCCTTAAACAACTTTGTAAAATCAAAGGTATGGTTCTCATGCAACGATTTTATCTCATCTTCCACGACTTCTTTATGATTCTTAGGTTCTCCACTATCTGTCAACAAAACATACTCATTAGTATAATACTTGGTAGAAGGTTGTCAGATTCTAGTAGATTTTCTACGTGGAACTTCAAAGGAATCATTTGATACTGGTTGTTGATCATGCACATTATTATTTGCCTCAATCTGTATAGGCTCATCTGTGTTACTTGAGCCTTATTGGTTATTTTGAACTTCATGTTCATGTTGTTCTGGAACAAGTGTATGAGGAATTATGTTCATATCAAACGACTCATCACTATATTGAGACATTGACTTACCTACCTTGTCAATATCCTCTATTGTCTTATTCTTCACAAACACATCTCTACTTTTGACTATTTTCTTCTCAATAGGATAATATAATTTGTAACCAAACTCATCTTGACTGTTGAGAAATTTTTATTTTTATTTATGAAGAAAATAATATTGAAAAATATATCTTTCAATAAATTTGGTTTATAGATTATTTCCAAAACATTTTTCTATAAATCATTTTAGACTCGAAAACTTCATGCTCATATATAGTTATATCTTTCAATATAACCAAAATGTATTTTGTTTAAGTAATAAATAAGTGTATTTTTTACTTTTCTTTCTTCTTTGAATTACGATAATAAGGAATAAATTCAGGAATCAATTATAATTCAAATACATGGTATATCATATTATTACTTATGGTTGTCTAATATCCTAAATAGGTTAGTTGACACAACATGTCATCAAAGTGACATCTCTTGTGGAGATTAGTTTATTGGGAATAATTAGATGGTTGTGTGTGTGTTTATTCATGTAGGTATAAATCAGCCCAAAGAAAGGTTAATATTTATCCAAATTGCATACACACTTGTGGTGGTAAACATGTAACAATTATCAGGTTTCCATGTGAATAGTAAGTCAATCCAAAGATGGGCTTATTATTTGATAGGAGTTATTGTCAATGTTTGATCACTACAACAAGAATATCAGTTACAATTAATATTACTGTCCAAATACTTGATATTAATGTTGTGCTGGGTATCTTGAGATGTGGCTTACCATTATTTGAATTTATTGATTATTAATTATGGATATTAATTGAGCATGATTTTTATTTAGTTATTTGAGGGATCTGCAATGGCAACTAACAAGAAAGATGCTTCTCGGTTTAGGTCACAACAAGGTGGGAAAGTTTTTAATCCTAAAGCTAAAAATAAAGATGGTTTATGGCGTTCTTTTTGTAAGAAATCCAAGCATACCAGGGAGACATGTTTTAGACTCCATGGAAAAGAAGCGGTACTGAATAAGGTAGGAGAGATGAAGAATCTTCAGCCCCGACAGCAAGTTCAAGCCTATCAAGCTACCACAGAGGAAGAGACTGCATTGGAAAAGATAAATTCAATTATAGCTGATTCATTTATCATGACCGAATAGCTTAATGCTAAAGAAATTGGCAAGCTTAAAAGCTTCCTAAAGACTATTCAAGGTGGTTCTTTTTCCATGGCCCAAACAGGTATTTTCTTGAATTCCGAATCTAGTATTGCCTCACATACTATTAGGAATAATCTATGGATTCTGGATTCGGGGGCTACTGATCATATGACCTTTGAAATAAATGTCTTCGATTCCTATACCCCACTAAGTAGCTCCAAAAAGATAATGGTGGCCAATGATAATACAATTCTTATAGCTGGACATGGTAATGTAAATCTCAATTTCTCATTGCTTATACAGCATGTTTTTCATGTCCCAAATCTTTCTAGCAACTTGATTTTTGTTCATAAGGTAACGAAGGATCTAAATTGTTGTGTTGTCTTTTTCCCAAATAAATGTGAATTTCAAGCATTGAACACGGGGAAGAAGATTGGAGTTGGTAAGGAATGGAATGGGTTGTATTTTTTGAAGACATACAGTGCTGATCTTAAGGGGGAGAAACCTTCAGCTTATTCTTCTCAGCCAACTTCAGCTTCTTCGATTCCTTTTCAGTCAGTTGTTTCGATCCATGATTTTTGGCTTCAACATTGTCATTTAGGGCACCCCGCCATTAGTACTATGCAGTCTGTGTTTCCAACTGTGCTTAGAAATTTGGACATTTCTAATCTTTATTATGATGTGTGTGAACTTTCTAAACATCATAGAGCTTCATATCTTGTGAGTAACAATTTATCCTCTCTTCCATTTACTTTGATTCATTCAAATGTTTTGGGACCATCTAAAATTTCTAATTGTTCGGGGCTAGGTGGTTTATTACCTTTATTGATGATTGTACAAGAACAACTTGGGTTTATCTCTTAAAGAATAAGGCTGCTATTAATTCTATCTTGCCTATTTTCTATAAGATGATATATACTCAATTTAGGCCTCAAATTAAAAAAATTTGAACTGATAATGCAAGAGACTACTTCAATCATCACTTGCATAATTTCTTCCAGCAAGAAGGTATAATTCATGAGTCTTCATGTGTTATTACTCCTCAACAAAATGGTGTAGCAGAAAGAAAAATGAGACATTTACTCAATGTTACTAGAGCTCTCTTACTACATCATTATGTCCCTAAGTCTTTCTAGGGGGAGACAGTTTTGATTGTTGCCTACCTAATTAACCGAGTTCCTTCTACTCTTCTAAAACACCAAAGCCCAATTCCATGCTTGTCCTCCTATTTTCCAGCAGTGTTTTCTCATACTGCTCTTCCTTTGAGAGTCTTTGGTTGTATTGCTTTTGTCCATGTATCCAAACATCATAGGGATAAACTGGACCGTCAAGCCCTCAAATATGTGTTTCTTGGTTATTCGCCCACTCAAAAAGGGTACAAGTGTTATCACCCTACTATTAGAAAATTTTATGTGACCAAAGATGTTACATTTGTTGAAAATCATTCATTCTTTGGTCCTCCTTGTAATACCCCGAGAGCCTAAAGATGGGTAGTATATATCGAGGATAAGTAAGGAAGGAAACAACACCAGCTGGATACTTTTTAGGTAATGTAGGTAAGGAACTCCTAGGTTAAGCGTGCTTGAGCTGTGGAAGCTCAAGGATGGGTAACTCCCTGGGAAGTTCGCCTAAGCCCATCAGGATAAGTTGTTCTGGTCCTTCCTATCGCTCAATGTAGGATGTTATAGGTCGTATCAGAGCCGACCCCCAAACCTTTGAGCATGGTGGTGGGGCAAACCTCAGCAAGGACGCTGAGTCCCCAAGGGGGGGTGCGTGTAGGCACCTTAGGCGAATCCCACATCGGTCATGCAAAGGGGGGAGATTTGGGACCAGTTGTAAGGTCGCATGACAAGGATGTTATGTGCTTAAGGGGGGAGAATGTAATACCCCAAGAGCCTAAAGAGGGGTAGTATATACCAAGGATAAGTAAGGAAGAAAACAACATCAGATGGATACCTTTTGGGCTGAATGTAGGCAAGGAACTCCGAGTTAAGCGTGCTTGAGCTGCGGAAGCTCAAGGATGGGTGACCCCTTGAGAAGTTCGCGTAGGCCCATCAGGGTAAGTTGTTCCGGTCCTTCCTATTGCTCGATGCGGGATGTTACACTCCTAGTGTTATATAGTCAAGATACACATATCTTGGGCTAATATAAATAATGATCTTCCCATTTTGGAAACCTCTCATGATTTGAAGATTCATGCTCCATTTAACTCTTCTTTAGATGAACAGAACTAGGTGGAACCTCCAGAAGAACAACTGCCATGCACTCCAATTTGAGTCAAAGGATCTCCCTATGTATTTAAGAGGAAAACACAGCAACAGTAGCCCATTCCAGAACCTCTTTTAGCACCAGTTTCCTCTCTTAATCCAGGTAATGAAACCTCACGTTGTTGTCCCTCTAATTCTCAGCCTAATTCTGCTACATCTAATTCACTGCCTACATGAATTACTAATGATCTTGATATGCCAATTGCCCTTCATAAAGGGATCAGAAGCTACACCCAACACTCTTTGGCCAATTATATGTCATATCACAGCTTATCTCCAAATCATATGGCATTTCTAACTTTCTTAGACACAATTCCTATTCCTAAGATAATTAATGAGGCTTTCTAAGATCAGAATTGGGTTTAAGCAATACAGAGGAGATGAGGACCTTAGGAAAAAATCAGACATAGGACATTATTTCTAAGCCAAAGGGAGTCAAGCCCGTGGGCTGCCTATAACACCCCGCTCTCCCAGGGTGTTAGGTAACGTAAGATTCCGGGGATATTTTTTTTCCAACAAATCAACGGAAACCAAATGCAAAACCGTTCCCCGAAGATCCCGTTACACATTCTCAGTATATCAACTATGAATCATCAATAAACTAAGATAAGTTCATCAACTCAAATGCGAAAGCTAGATCGAAACCTTAACATGTCATAACAGAAACCACTTTATTCATATTATAAAGTCGAACCAACGTTTACATGACGTCATCAAAATTAACAACATAATTGAAAATGACATAAAGTAAACTATCCACTAATCGCCATCACTCCTCGGCGATCCCTTTCCATTTTGCACCGCTACCTTCACCTGGAACGTTTGAATATTCCAGGAACAAAGTTCATATTAGATGATGAATCATCTAAGCGAGAGTTCAAAACACATTTTTCATGAATGAATGCAAGACATGAAATAAACCATTACACCTGGTAAGCCCTAGCCCAAGAGAATCCCAAGCACTTGACCCTACCATGGGAAAAGAGAAATCTCTCTAAAAGTTATGCCACTATACCGACTCGACGATGCAACGCGATTCTAGCTTAAGAGGGGCAAGACAACGCTTCTCTCCAGATTATGCTTCCACTCTAAGCATCCGGGAACCACCATACAATCCCAACTCCAAAATTTCACATGGACCACCTAGTCATCCTAGTGCAACTTCCCTGACCAAACGGCCTGGCGGCTATCCCGGCATACTTACTAGCACAAGATACCCGTATTATTCCGTCACACCCTTGGAGAATTACGGCTACACTATCCAGAAAACATCCTAGGCTGACATCCCACATGAACAACACAGTATGGACCACCTAGTCATCCTAGTGCAACTTCCCCAGTCAAATGACCCAACACGAAAACCAAGGCAGCTATCCTGACATGCACACCAACATCAGATACCCTTATTATTCCATCACGCCCTTGGAGAATTATGGCTACACTATCCAAACAACATCTTAGGCTGACATTCCATACGAACACACAAAACGCAAGACAATGCCACATTTCACAATTTAATGCATCATATAAACAACATTTTATAAAATGCAATGCACAAGTTCAAAACGTTTAGGGACAAACCTCCCTCATAAAATCAACCGTCACCGGTTATCGTTTGCATGCAACAAAACCATTTTGCATGAAATCTCAATACATTTAGATAGAACAAACACCAAGTTTTTAGGTAGAAGCACTCACAGTAAATCAAGTTTTGGGAGCAAACACTCACCTCGAATGAAACTCAGAACACCTTAAATCTTGTGCTCAACCTCGAATTTTGTGCAACTCCTCAAGTATTTTGACCAAACCACCTCCTTACACTCCCTCACGCGCTGCTCAAGTGTTTTGTGCCTGTGATGCTTCGCGTATGCTTAAAAAGCCCTCTATCCACTAAACCCGAAGCACTCTTGTCTAGCACAAATTTATCACAATTTTGAATGAAAAACCTTTGGCCATGAACCCCTATTTATAGCTTTTGGAAACTTAGGCACCAAGAAACACATATTCTACAATCATTTCAAATCTTTCAAAATCTTTTCCAACCATTCCAAATCTTCTAAGATCTTCTGCAATCATTGTAAATCTTCCAAGATATTATATAATCATTACCAAATCTTCTAAGATATTCTGCAATCATTCTAAATCTTCTAAGATTTTATATAATCATTTCCAAATCTTCTAAGATCTTCTGCAATCATTCTAAATCTTCTAAGATTTTCTATAATCATTCTAAATCTTCTAAGATTTTCTGTAATCATTCCAAATCTTCTAAGATTTTATGCAATCATTGATATCCGAATCAAATCTTATTCAAATCAAATCTTTATCCAAATCAAAGCATATCCAACAAAATCTTATCCAATCAAATTTTATCGAAATCTTATCCTTAAAGTCATCATGAGGTTTCATCTTTATCTTTAAAGTCATCACGAGCCTTCATCTTATCTCTATCGTCATCATAAGGCTTCATCTTATCTCTAACGTCATCATGAGACTTCATCCTTATCTTTAAAGTCATTTATGAGGCTTTTCTTGAATCTCCCAAATGCCCCTAGTAAAAAGGTTTCAAGAATTATGCTTTGACTCGAACTTTTGGGTAATTGCACTTAGACCCTTTTCAACATGATCCCAGGCTAATTTTTAATTTCATTTTAGTCCCTAAAGAATGGATTAATTACGCTAATACCCCTGATTTTTAGGTAAATTACACTTTTACCTAAACCTCAAAAATTACGATTTTGCCCCTAGCTCAGAAATTGAACTTTTGTCTCCAAACATCCACAATCCCTTAAAATATCTTATTTCCTCAAGTATTTGAATTTAAAAATCTCGAGTATTACTGTTGAGCCAAGTTGCTCCAATCAACCTATTGTGTATTTTGATGTTTAACAAAATATAATTTTAGTAAAACTATTTTTAGTATGTTTAAAACCCCTAATGGATTTTTGGATACTTGTTAAGTATTATAGTATTTTGTGTATCAAAACGAACCAAGAAATGTAAATATCTTGTAATGAATTTATACTATGTATTGTATTATCAAAGCAAATCTTATTTTTTTGAAAGCTGGACTGAGAGTCGACTCCCGGTGAAGGACAGTCAACTGTAAGTCAATGGCATTCGACTGTGGATGTGCATCAGTCAATATAGCCGAGCCTTGTTTATGCAGAGTCGAGGTAGCCGAGAGTGGGTTTTGGCCAGTCGACTGTAGGCCAATGAGAGTCGACTGTCTGTGAGAAAGTCGACTATGGGTTGAGCGAGAGTTGACTGTGGGTGTCCCGGAGTCGATTGTCAGTTAGAGCAGTCGACTTCCAGATTCCAACATTCGAATTTTTGGAGCCGTTGCAGGTCATTTTGGGAGCCCCAATATAAATATCAAAAGGAGAAATCTTGAGAAGACTAATGCTCTACCATTTCCTATCTTCCTAAAGCACACCCAAGCTCTCAAGCACTCAATCAAAGCAATCCAAGGCTCAAGGAGCTTCAAAGATCTATCCATTGGAGCCTCAAGGCAAAGAAGAAGTTTTCTTCTTATTGGTAACTTGTATAATTTCATTTTGCCTTGTATATTGTTCTTGTATTGATATCCATTGTAGTCCAAGTGTGTTGGAAATAGGATTGATTTATTTATATTAGATTGTGGATTGTGAGTGGCATCCTAGAGCCCAAGTAATCTAGGTGTATTATTGTGTTGTATTAGTTTTCAGGGTGAGCTAAGGGGAAACGTCGGGGTGTACAAGTTTGCTAGGTGATCTTGTGTGGAAACCTAGTGGTGGTTTTAGTGGAACCTCAAGTGTCGATTTGACCTTGAGAGAATGGAGTAGGTGTTGGATACACCGAACCACTATATATCTTGTGTTTATATTGTGATTGTTTGTGTATTTATATTGCTATCATTTCCAAACAACATATATATTTATAACAAGTGTATTTTGTGTATAAGTAAATCTCAAGAGTTTTAAAAAGGAAAGAATCGATTCATTAAGTTTTAATCACTCAATTCACCCCCCCTCTTGAGTGGCCATTGTGTGTGTCAAGGGACCAACAATTGGTATCAGAGCGGGTCCTACAATATTTGTGATCATCAATCTCAAATTTAGGATAAGATCTTAAAATGGCCTCATATGTATCTAATGGTATTGTTGAGGGAACTTCTCCCTCTCGTCCCCCATTCTTTGATGGAACCAATTATAGCTATTGGAAAATGAGGATGGAATCCTATATCTTTTCAATTAGTTATCTATTGTGGAAACTTGTTAGGGATGGTTTTACATTATCTAAGGAAGAATAAAAAGATTGAAGTGAAGAAGATATAAATAATCTTGAAATGGACCATAGGATCAAATATATATTGTTTTGTTCTATATTGCCTAGTGAGTATGAACAAATCTCTTCATGCTCCACATCTCATGAAATATGGAAAAAATTAGAAGTTATGTATGAAGGGACCAATCAAGTTAAGGATACTAGAATAAATCTTTTGATATCCCAATATGAAGGGTTCAAATTGTTAGCCAATGAGACCATTAGTGATATGAATGCGAGATTTCAAAAATTGGTCAACTCTCTAAAGATGCTTGGTAAGGTTATCCCCGAAAGTGATCAAGTAAAGAAAATACTTAGGTCACTTAGCATAGATTGGCAACCTAAGGTTACCGCTATCACTCAAGCCAAAGATCTTGGAGTCTTGAAAATGGAAGAGCTCATTGGGAATCTCTTAACCCATGAGCTAGTTCTTAGTCAAATGAAAGAACCCATAAAGAAGATAAAGAATATAGCTTTAAAAACTAAATTTTCAACTAGTAGTGAAAGTGGATATCACAAGATATACTAATGCAGATTATGGAGGGTTTTTGGTTAATAGACACTCTACCGCAGGTTATTGTGTCTTCTTAGGTGGAAATTTGGTTTCTTAAAAGAGTAAAATGCAAGGGGTAGTAGCGCGATTAAGTGCTGAAGCTGAATTTTGGGCACTAGCAATACGCCTATGTGAGTTGCTGTGGTTGCGAATTATTTTGGAAGATTTGAGGATTTTCAGCCATGGGCCAATCAAATTGTGTTGTGATAATAAGTCAGCTATAAGTATAGCACATAATCCTGTGCAGCATGATCACATCAAATATGTGGAGATAGATAAACATTTTATTAAGAAAAAATTAGAAGCCAAATTGATTTGCATTTTGTATGCGTCTTCAGAAGAACATCTAATTGATTGTTTAACCAAAGGGTTGCCTCCTAAATGGCTTGAAGACTTGGTGTGCAAGCAAATGATGGTTGATATCCATTCCCCAACTTGAGGGGGAGTGATAAAATATATTCTCCTTATTTATCTTGTATTTTATCTATCTTGTACTTTATCTTATTCCTTTCGTGACTAGGTTTATTTGTATTTTTTTCTATTGCAACCTAGTTCTATAAAATAGGAATGTAATCTCTAAAATATAGGAGAATTCTTAGGAAACTCTTGTATAAATATTTTTCATTCGTATCAATAAAATATACGAGAATACTGCTTCCACTTTTCCTTTTTCTACAATAACCTATATTTTCTTGATCCTATTGCGTTATATAATGAAACTTTGCATGTGGAATCACGTGGTACTAAACGCAAATTAAACAAAGAAAATTCAGCATCATTATGGCACAAGCGATTAGGTTATATCTCAAAAGCTAGAATTGGGAGACTTGTGTCTGATGACATTTTGGATTCCCTTGACTTTACAGACTTTGATGTCCACATTAATTGCATCAAGGGAAAACATACCAAAACTAAGGGATTAGGTGCCAACAGAACTTCATACGTCTTAGAATTGATTCATATAGATATTTGTGGACCATTCCCTATAGCTTTTTGGAATGGTTAACAATATTTTATATCATTCATAGACGTTTACTCACGTTATGGGTACCTATATCTCATTCATGAGAAATCTTAGTCACTGGACATGTTTAAAGTTTTTAAGGCTGAGGTTGAGAATCAACTTAACAAAAGGATTAAGAGCATTAGGTCTAACCATAGTGGTGAGTACTATATCAGATATGACGGTTCAAGAGAACAATGTCCATGACCATTTTCTAAATTCCTAGAGGAATGTGGAATCGTCCCACAGTACATTATGCCAAGATCTCCTAGCATGAATGGTGTAGTTGAAAGATGAAACAAAACTCTTAAGGATATGGTGAGGTGTATGATTAGTTATTCTACCTTACCAGAATCACTTTGGGGAGAAGCACTAAAGACTGTAGCTTATATTCTTAATAGAATACCAACTAAAACAGCTTCCAAAACACCTTATGAGCTTTGGATAGGCAAAAGGCCTAATTTAAAACATTTTCACATTTAGGGATGTCCAGCTGAGGCAAGGCCTTATAGGCCACATGAAAAGAAATTGGACTCCAACACAATGAATAGCTACTTTATTGGTTGCTCTGAGTGATCTAAGGGCTATAAATTTTATGATCCCACACTTAGGCCAATTTTTGAAACGGGAATTGCAACATTTTTTGAGGATATTGAGTTTGGGGGGAGAAATAAGGTTAGAGACATTATCTTTGAGAAGGAATCGATTTCGATTCCTGCTATTGTTTTTAATAATGTGCAGGCTTCTATACTTGTCATTGATTGAGAAGGAAATGAAGAACCTTAACAAGACAATTTTGAACAATTTCCCATTCAAAATGTAGTAATTATTCTAGAAGAACAAAATCAACAACCACAAGAACTAAGGGGGTCTACGAGAGAAAGGAGAAGTGTTATCCCAGATGATTATATATAGTATTTCTCCAAGAATGTGAGAAAGATATTGGAATAATGAACGATGATCCAATCAACTTCCATCAAACCATGTAGGGTTCTAACTCTCAAATGTGGATTGATGCCATGAATGAGGAGTATAAGTCTATGCAAGACAATAATATTTGGGATCTTGTCCCATTACTAGAAAGTGTGAAGCCCATTGGTTATAAATGGATATTTAAATCCAAGAGGGATTCGAAAGGTAATGTGGAAAGATATAAGGCTCATCTTGTAGCTAAAGGTTTTACCCAAAAGAAAGGCATCGACTTCAAAGAGATTGTTTCTCTGATTTCTATGAAAGACTATTTTAGGACTATTATAGTGCTTGTTGCACATTTTGATCTTGAGTTACATCAGATGGATGTTAAGATAATGTTTCTTAATGGCAACATTGATAAAACGATCTATATGGTGTAACTAGAAAACTTTCTTTCAAGAGACCCAAAGAATATGATTTAATTTGCAAATTAAAGAAATACATCTATGGGCTCAAACAAGCTTCTCGTCAGTGGTACCACAAACTTCATCAAGTAATTATCTCGTTTGGTTTTGAGGTAAATGCTATAGATGATTGTGTGTATCACAAGTTCAGTGCGAGTAAGCATATTTTCTTAGTTTTGTATGTTGATGACATACTATTTGCCACTAATGATATAGGCATGTTGATAGGGCTTAATTGCATGCATATTTTTATTTATTTTTCATCTTAATCTTGTGTTATTTTTTCCTATATAAAATGTGTGTTTATATGAATTTTACAGTATTTTAATTTTTTTTCTGTAAGAACCTAGCAAAGGATATTATTTTGAAGATTCAGGCGTAAAAAGAAAAGAAAAAAATATTATAAAGTTAATTTCAAAATTAATATTTTAATAAAAATAAAAATAAAAAATAAATATAAATAAAAAATAAATATTTTATATAACAATTATTATTATAATATAATTAAATTTATTATAATTAATAGTATATTAAATATTATATATTAAATTATAATATATATGTATTATATTATATATTATAGATTATCTTATATTATATATATATATATTAATTGGTGGCAGAGGTGTGAATGTGGGGACTAGGGCTCCATGAGCATATATATATATATATATATTATAATATATAAAGTATTGATGGAATGGCATGGAATTGGAGGGCTAAGAGAGACGCACAAGAAGGCAAGAAGAGAATGACGGACACAGTAAAGCTGCACACACTAGCCAAGCCTCACGCACAGTGAAGGTCGCACGAGCAATTGTAGCGGCGCATGAAGCATCATCTTTTCCATTCTTCATTCAGTTTTTCGTTTTTATTTCATTAGTTTCACTAATTTCATTATGAACTAATTTTGTTTAACTAGGATTTGAGATGAAACTTGCCATAAATTCTTGATTTTCATTGATTGGGTTTCTTTTCGTGATTTCAATTATTTATTACTTGTTCTTAATGCGATTGAGTGATTTAACCATCATTTAATTAATTTTTTTATTATGATTTGAGACCGAGAGGTGATTTTTATAACAGGTTAAAGTAATAAATTTCATAAAATAGATAGTTGATAAGAGATCTGATACTTGAATCTTATGAAAGATAATGAATTAGAACTTAACAATGAATTTTGGTTTGTTATAACTATTGGGAAATAGGTTGATTATTAAAAAAATGAGATTTAATTAGGTTAGTAAATCTTGAGAAATAAGCTAACCAATTTAGATATTCACCCTATTGAATTGATAGAAATCAATTGATTGAAAATTAAGATAGATTAATAAGTGGATTCGAAACACCCTAGTTGCCTCAATTTTATCTAAGTTAAGTTATTTTTAAATTTGTAGTTAATTTCAGTTCTCATTAGTTTAATTTATTCAAATTCATTTCTTTTTATAGTCTAAATAATATTAAAGTTAATCCAATTTTGGTACTTAATCCAATCCTTGTGGGATTGACACACTATTCATTCATTATATTACTTACGCGATTCGTACGCTTGCGAATTAGCCTAACACATGTTACACAAAACCAAGAGATATCTATCAAAGAATTTTGAGATGAAAGATCTTGGTGATGCCTCTTTTGTATTAGGGATTTAGATACACCGAGATTGATCTCAGTATACTTTTGGATTATCACAAAAGAGCTATATCAATAAGGTGCTTAAAAGATTTGGCATGTAGGATTGTAAACCAAGGGGCACCCCTGTCACTAAGGGAGACAAATTTAGTCTCAATCAGTGCCCTAAGAATGACCTTGAAGTTAAGAAGATACAGAAGATTCCCTATGCATCAACTGTTGGGAGTCTAATGTATGCTCAAGTTTGTACACATTCGAACATAGCATTCATTATTGGAATACTAGGTAAATATTTAAACAACCCTAGGATGGATCATTGGAGAAAAGCTAAATAGGTTATGAGGTACTTATAGAGAACAAAAGATTACATGCTCACATATAGGAGATCGGATCAGTTGGAGATCATAGGGTATTTTGACTCCGATTATGTAGGATGCCAAGACAGTAGGAGATCCACTTTAGGTTACGTTTATCTACTAGTTGGAGAAGCTATTTCTTGGAGGAGTGCCAAGCAAACACTCATGGCATCTTCCACCATAGCAGTAGAATTTATGGATATTATAAAGCGTCCAACCACGGAATATGGCTGTGAAATTTTGTCACTAGTATATGCATTTTGGATGGTATAGAAAGACCACTTAAGTTATATTGTGACAATAAATTAGCAGTTTTGTATTCCAATAACAATAGGATCTCATCTAAGTCTAAGCATAATATAAAGTTCTTAGTTGTGAAGGAAAGAGTGCAAAGTGGATAGATTCCATAGAGCACATTGGAACAAACTCCATGATTGCAGATTTTCTTACTAAGGGATTACCACCCAGGGTCTTTCATGAGCACACTGTTCATATGGGTGTTGTATTGTGTGAGAATGTCATATTTTAGTGGGAGTTTGTATTCTTGTTACTTTATGTTTGGTTTTGGAAACATTCATGTATTTGGATATTTTCTGTATAGAAATTAAGTAATCAGTTTATTTCACTCTGTTATGTTACGTTTAGTATCAATCTTACTAAAGAATAAGATAGGACCAAATGGAAATAGGCATGTTTGGATCACATCACATGTAATTTCCATTCTACGCATCCACGATTGATCTATGTCATTTGGTCATATTGATATATGCGACTATTGATGGATTTAGTCATGCTAAATGTGACGAAGATCGCTTTGATCTTATATTAGTGTGATCAATCACTACAAGAAAAAGGGGTATTGCCAGTGAACTTTTCCCGGCGGTTTAAACAATTGTCGGGAATACACCAAAATCCCCGGCGGTTTTAACAACCGTCGGGTATACATCCACATCCCCGGCGATTTTGACAACCGCCTGGTATACACCCACATCCCCGGCGATTTGGACAAAGGCCGAATATGGAAAGACATCCCCGGTGGTTTTTATAAATTGCCGGTGATGTTTGCCCATCCCCGGCGATTTTTAAAACCGCCGGGGATACCATTTAATATATCCCCGTAATAATTCCCCCCCCCCTCCCTCTCTCGCGCCCCCGCCAAAATCTTCCTCTCATCCCCTTCTCTTCCAAAATCCCCCTTGCAAACCCTAGAACCCTCTCTCGCTCGGGCCTCGCTGTGTCTATCTACCTCTCGCTCTCGCCGCTAAGTCACTGCCTCCCTCGCCCTCTTAGTTTCTGTCTCTCTCGCCCTTACTCTCCCTCAATCGGTCTCGGTCTCGGTCTCAGTCTCTCCCTCGCTGGCTCTCGCCTTCGCCCTAAAAAAAGGTTAGCCTTGAAGCTTCTGCTTTGATTTTTCTGTTGAAGCCATTTTTTTTCGCTTTAAGCTTACAATTGATATGCTTGTCTTCAAAACAAGCATATCAATATGTTTGAGCAGATGGATTAGTTATGTTGTTGTGGTAGAGTTTTGAGTTTGAAAACAGATTAATTTGGTGTGTGAAATGAAGAAGCAATTGGGCAAACCACAGCCATATATGTTTGTTTGGTGAATCGAATCAATGAAAGAAACCAAAGGGAATGAGTATGTGGTTGTGAACTCAAATCACTTTTGCCATCCTCAACCTCAATTTGCATGAGCTGTAACTTCACTTCATTTTTGTTTTAATTTGGTTGATGCATTGCATATAATTCACCCACGTGATGGTCACCTTGCTACCCTCTTTCTTCTTTCTTGCTCTTGTTTCATTACCTATTTTCCTTTGCTGATAATCAATCATAGACAGACAGATAGATAGGCCCTGTTATAACTAAAAACAGAGAATTGAATTGAATTGAAATGAAATCTCTCTGAAGCAGGTAGGTCTAAATGGATATCATATCATCATCTATCTGCAGATATATAAAATGGTTTTGTTGTGTCACTGTTTATTTAATGGCTTGATTGTGCCTTCTTCTTTGGATGTGGTCTACAACTGGAAAGCAATTAGATGACAAAACAATAGCTTTAATTTAACAAACTAAGCCATCTCAAGGAAACATTAATGGAAACTAGTGATAGTACACTCTATATGGGTCTGATTTGGTACCTGTTAGTCTTTAATTGCTTTTTACATATAATATTTTACATGAAATATTATATGTAAATTACATATAATCTATCATGCTTTCGATGAGTTTGTACTAACTTTGTCTTAAAAAGACTTGCATTCAGAGTGTTTTGTTTGTTTGAATTAAATTAAATGGGTGACCTTATGGATCTAGACTGGGGAGTTGATATATGGGTTAGTAATTAAACTTTCTTAATTTTTTATGTAGTCCACATTATCATATTTTGACGAGTGGCGGCTGCTAGCTATCAAGGTAATGTACATGACCATATTCATTGCAAAATATTAGGTACACTGATCCCAGGCCCAAATTAATTTAATTAGAGGTCGTAGTCATGATTATGCTTCATAAGCCATATACTTGCACTCAAAATCTTGAAAATAGTGAAAATTTTCAAGGGTTATAAGACAGCCAGCAAAAGGTATGTATATATGTTTATGTTTTTAGCTTTCTATGTTTTGATATGTTATTTTTGGTTTCAAGTTCAAATCCAAAGTCAAGTTCAAATGCAAGTTCGTGCAATACTTGAGACAATGGAACATACACCACCGGCTCCAAATAATACACCACAACTGAGACAGGTATGTCATTCCATTAGTGCATTTTGTGATTTAAAATTGCATGTTTACTACATATATTAACTAAACTATTTTGAAATATAACCATCCTCATATGCTAGTGCTTCTGCCACACATGCAAGCACACCGTCACCCGAAACTGAATGCGCTGTTTTATCGACACCAGAATGTGATCATCATTTAGAGGTAATTCGCTACCAAATAGTTAATATACTTCAAAATCATTACACTTGCATGTTACGTTCAAATGTTTGGATAGCTGTGTCTATAGTCTACAAAATGTTTGTTGACCAAATTATAATTTCTCCCTCAAATACTTTTGGCAGTTTACTAATACCTTTCACCTGTTCATTGTATTGCTCTTGATTCCTACCTTTGTTGTTGCTTAAATATGGTTGTGGTTTAGCTCATTTTTAGAATTAAAAATAGCATTTAATCATAAAAATTTAAAATGCTAAAATATAAAAACATATATCAATATCCAAATAGTATTAACTACTAAAACATTTGTATCCAAATGTTTGATTTGATTTGATTATTTCATAGCAATGCCAAAATAGAAACTAAGGCTTGTGATTATTGTTGTAGATTGCTTCCAAATTTTCTCTTTCTATCTTATCGTAAAAGGTTTTCCCTTTGTTATTGATTCTCAATTAAATGATTTGCCTATGGAAACTGAAGACATTTACAATCATTTTACATAAAGGTGCAGATAATCAGTTTGAACAGAGAAGTGCATTTACGACTCAATTTGAGAGCAAAACCTTTTAGCTAAGAAAAAGTTAAAAGGGTTGTTTGAAAGTTGACAGTTTTTTCTCTAGTGGACTTAGAAAGCAAAATAATTCACAAATCAAATTTTTTCCAAGGAGGTGATTAGAGATCTAAAGCAAGCACCAAGAGTGATATTTTGACTTGGGATTAGATATGATGGAGACATTATACTGGGTAAAACATTCAAAATTTCATTTTTGTTCATTTTTATTATAGGTGTTCCGACTAGGTGTACCTTATTGTGTTAACTTTGAAGGCAAAGAAAGTGATAGTCAGTCTAAATGTACATGACTGGAAATCATTTCATTTAAAAACGATAATGATATAAGAGATTGATTCAATTTTTTGAGACTTGGAATGGGCAAAAGAGACGTTTTCATGTCTTGGCAAAACTGAATCGATCTCTAAATTCTGTAGAAGTATCAGCAGTGCTTAAAAGTCATGGTCACTAGCATTGAGACTGAGAATTTTTAGGTTACCTAGTTTGCGAACTCTGATAGGTTGAGGTTTTGGAAATATAAATGAGAAGGGATGAGGGGGGAGATTGTGAACCCAAATGCATTTGTGTTTGACAATCTCTCCTATTCCGGTTTCGTCCAACCCAAAACCCTCTCTTTCTAATCTAGGTTCGGGGAAACCTAGAACTCTATCTGGGCGATGTGGAAACCCTATCACTGTTAAAAATGTGGGGAATTTGGCATGATAATGGTTTTTATTTTAAAAATGGGGACAAATTCGCATGTTAATGTTAAGATGTAAAAACATCCTTTTTGTTCTTTTGAATATAATTGGGGGTGTTAAAAGAGTCATTTGGTTCTCAACAATTCATACAAACAGTCTTACAGTCTTGGTATGCAAAATTTTCCCATTTTAAGATAATATCAGTGGGAAAGTGAGATGACTCACTTTGTCTGGCTTTAAATTATTATTATTATTTTTTAAAAAATATTATCTTCCTTTGATACTATTGTATTGATTGATATGCATATCACTATCTTTTTATTTATAGAGTGTTCAAATGTTGGTTAATTTGCTCATCCTTATTTTCTATTATAGAAAAAGAAATAAAAAAATGAAAAGGTTACTGCCAAAGTACCAAACGCAATTTGTGAATTATTATATTGATTAAATAATCATGATTATAAATATTAATTGACAATAAATAATTTGTTGGAACAGAGTGATTTCTTTTTGCAACACCCATCTGTAGATATTAATTGTATCACATACCCATTTGTAGACGAATATGTTCTTGCTGACTGCTGAGATCTTGTTGATAGTATTATTATTAGTAAGTTTTCTCTAATTAAACTCATAAATGTCATGATATACAATCACCCAATTATCTACTTCTTGCCAGCTAAGTCTTAGTGTGCCTTACCATCAAGTGTTTGATTCAATGTTAGTGCACTTGTAACAAATTTTCTAAACAAGTACAGGAATCTACCGTGCCCTTAAATCATTAGAACAAGTGGTTGGCTGTCCGGCAAATTTATGAAATTTCCAGACTTTGCCGGCGGTTTATAAACTGCCGATAAAATATAATTACCGGTGATTTTTAAATCTCCGGCAAAGTCAAAACTTTGCCGGCAGATTTCAGTAATCGTCGGAAATTTTCGACGATTTGCAAAAACTGCCGGGAATTTGTATTTTTTTCGGTGGTTTTACAAAACTGTTGGTAATTTTTTTTTCCCGACGATTAAAAACCACCGGTAATATTTTCTGACGGAGGTATTTTCGGCAAATATAATTACCGCCGGTAAAAATTTTACCGACAATTTTTTTACTTTTTTCGGCAGTTTTTCAACCGCCGGAAAAAATCGAACCTCTTGTAGTGAATGGACGAGATTGTTCGGAAATATTCTTAATGGTGATAACAAAATTTTGGAGCTCATAAGGTTGTGCACATTTGTAAGGTTACATATGTGGCCCAGTGAGAGATTGTTGAAAATAAAGGATTATACATGTGGGGCCACAAATGCATTTTTTAAATGTGCAATGCTATCTTAAAGTTTAACTGATTAAAAGTGATCTATAAACTTTAATTTTGGGCTATTGGGCATTAAGTTGTCATAGAATTAATGTTTAGAGATAAGATTTGTATTTCTAAATTGATGAGGGGCTAATTTAGAAATACTAAAAGTTGTTAACTGTCTAATTCAATTACAAATAATGGGCCATGGTCCCTAATTGAACGTTAGTTTTTCTTTCTCTCTACATCTCCATCAATAGAGAAAAACTCCTAGGAGCTACGTATCAATTAGAAGATCATAACTCATTTTGATCAATCACAATAATGGATACAGGTACTCTTTCGCTATCCTTATTCTTCATCTTCTCTTTGAACCAAGATGGGAATCCAAAAAACTATGTTTGAATCATTATTTTTGGATACAGTTGTGGTCTGTGCATATTGTTTTAAGTTTAAGTAATTTCTACATAAGTCACATATTATATTAAAGAACATACTACAAAGACTTGTGCTAGTTTTTCCATGTGCGACTCCTTCATGTGGCTTTTAACTACTAGGTCGTTAACATAGGCTTCCATGGTGGTTCTAAACAATTCTTTGAATACTTTGTTGACCATCCATTGATAGGTGGCTTCGACATTCTTAAGCTTAAAAGGCATAACCCGATAGCAATAAGTTCCAGTCTCGGTAATAAAGGATGTTTTCTCAACATCTGGCGGGAACATGTTGATTTGGTGATATCCCAAAAAGGCATCTAGGAACCTTAACATATGATACCCCAAGGTGTTATCCACCAAGTGATTGATTCGCAACAATGGGTAGGAGTCTTTTGGACATGCCTTCTCTCGATCAATAAAATCTACACAAACTCGCCATTTCTTGCTGGGCTTCTTTACCATGACCATATTAGACAGTTAGTCGAGGTAGTGGACTTCACGAATGAACCTGACTTTTAGAAGTTTATCAACTTCCTCTTTAAGAGTTGGTAATATATTGGGCACAATGTTCCTTTTCTTCTACTTTATGGGTTTAACTTCTTGTCTTATGTTTAATTGATGAGAGATTACTTGGGGGTCAATTCCTGGCATATCAGTAGGTATTCAGGAAAATATGTCTACGTCATTACGTAAGCACTGTATTATCTCTTCTCTTTTCCCTAGTGGCAATTGACTTCCCATGTAAACTACTTTCTCTCCCTCATTTTCCTAGAGTGTAGCAGACTCTAGGGGCTCCACTGGCTGGGGCTTCAACGAGGTTTGCTCTGAGATGGACATGGTTTCATCTGGGGTATGAGAAATTTCCTTCCTCTTTGTGGTCTTGGTCGATGATATGTAGCAAACTCAGGCCTTTTTTTGGTCACCCCGAACTTGGCCTACACTGTTGAGAGTTGGAAAGTTCATTAAGAGGTAACCAGGGTGTATGATGGCCTTCACATTATTGAGGAGTGCCCTTCCTACGATAATGTTGTAAGCTGTCAATGTGGTTTTCACCACCATGAAGTTGACCTGTCGAATGACATTGCAAGGATGAGAACCCAGAGTAATTGGTAGCTGCATCGACCGTGTGACAAGCATTGCTTCCTGGATAAAACTGTACAATAGGGAGAAAACAAGTTGGAGTCACTCATGTGTAATGTGCATTTGTTCAAAGCAATTCCAGTAGATCAAATTGATGGAGCTGATACTATCCACAAGGATGCGGTTAACTGGATGTTTGGAGATCACATAGAGATGACCAAAGTGTCATCGTGAGGCATGAGAGTATTTCCTTGGTTGACTGGGGTGAAAAAGATGGGCTCTTCATTAGGTGCAACTTGGGCTACGAAGTCCACCTGCAAAGCTTCGTGCGCATATAACTTACTAGCTGCCAAAGAATTGCCAGCTAAGGTTTCTCCTCCCGATATAGCGTGGATATTCTCCTGAGTGGGTTCATTGTATGCTAGGGGCATTGATGGCTCTCCCTTTGGGGGTCCTCTTTGTTGTTCTAGCGGTGCTCTATACTGTTAATTGTCGCCTCCTCTGGGTTACCCCTTATTGGACCACAATTTACCCTGGGCAACCTACCTAAGGAGCTTAGCCAAGTTGGTTTTTCCTTGCCAATCTCCCTACCTTTTCTCAGAAAGCATGGCAATGTTTTGTTAAATGACCTAGGCACTAGTGAAACTAGCAGAAGGGTTAGGGTCCTTCCCCTTTGGCTCCTCAAAAGGGGAAGGAAAGCTGATAGGTCCTGTTGGCGGGATGATGAGCTTTGGAGGTGGTATGTACGTCTATCGACAAAGTTTGAGAAAATCATTGGGTTTATGGGCTTTCCCGTTCGTTTGACTACTCCCGTCGCCTCTAAGCCATCTCTTTTTTCTAGTTCCCTCTTTATGGTGCTCAGTCAGTCTATAGGTCTGCAGAATGTCTAACTACACCATGTACCTATTGGCACAGATAAATAGATAAGCTAAAGTGGTGGGTTGCTTGAGAGAAAGAGACTCTTTGAGAGGTATAAACGTGGTTCCCTATAGGGAAGCTAAAATGGCCAATCCGACTGGCAAGTCCTATACCTCTAACATCCTGTTCCAAAAGCAATTAAATATAATGTCTTAGTATTTTCCTAAGACCTTGTCAAATTTGAGGAGGTAAATGGGGCCTTTTTCCTTGAGGCGTGGGCAAAAAAGGCTGTGATGAACTGTGCTTGCAATTATTCATAGGAAGTAATGTATCTAGAGGGAAACTCACTAAACTAAGCATGTGCATACTCTATTAATGATTGTGGGAAAACCAACAACCTAGTAGCGTCACCCCACTTGTAGAGATATGCCAAAGACTCAAATTATTGGGCATAAAGAATGGGATCCTCACTCCTGCTATATACGAGTAGATGTGGAAGTTTAAACTTAGGATGGAGCACGTGGCTGAGTACGTCCTAAGAAAAGGGTACATGTTGTGGACGCGCATTGTCAGAAATAGCTTAGGTAACCTTCTTTTCGAAAACTTCTTTGATCAATTTCTTAATTTTTGCCCCCTCATGAAGTTGGAAGGGATCCGAGTTAGACATTCATATCGATCTTGTGGGCAAAAGTTCTGCTCACTATTGTTTCTTCTCACATAGGAGCTTTCCCGGTATTCTTTCACCGCTCTTCGTATTAGGTTCTCACGGTGGGATTTAGCTGTTGTGATTTTGATTGGGCTAACGACGGTTGTTGAGGAGGTATGGAGGCACTAATGCGAACACCACTTGAAAGGGGTCTGAGCTACTAGGGCAGGTAGGAGCATGAGCAATAGACTAGATAGTTATTGCAGAGTCTTTGTCTTCTCCTCGTCGCTCTTCTTTAATTCCTCACATCTTTGTTCCAATTTTTGAAATTCCTCAAGAGAAACCATAGAGAATTTCTTGGTTTTGGAGGGATCTAGTATGTCAGTTGGCGTTCGACCGTACTCAGAGCCTCTGGGGTAGGTTGGATCCAGGATCAAGCGCATAAGGGGGATATGTGTAGAGGGTGCTAGAGATGTTTGTTTCGCAAACCAGTCTTGTACTACGGGGTGTTGACAGCCGGCCACCCGACTTTCTTGCCCTTTGTAGGGTGTCGTTGACTCTGGAGGAGGGTCTACCAAATGCTCTCTTGTGGTTGCTTCACACTAAGATCCTTTAGTTAGGATAGACCCCGTTCATCTAGCTATGGATCGATGCCTTTTTTGTTTGTTTCCCACAGACGGCACCAATAACTACAATAATTAAATTTATTTGCCTTGGGATAAGCCAAAACAAAGTCCTTCACCACGACAGAGGGTCCGAGATGCCATCAGCGAGTTAGATGTATCTGGAATAGGTTGGGGACGGAACCCAATGAGGTAAGAACCCGAATGGGTCCCTAGGGGCTTTAGGATGGGCTTTTGGGGAGTCAAGAGGAAGGGGCCCCAATGGGTCTTCAAGAGAAGCGGCTTCCCATCTTGTTGATGAGCTAGGCTAGAACATAGCCTCCAGTCACAAATGAAAGTTAAAAAGGCACGCAGGAGACTTCCCCATGCAGGCCCTCCGATGCCTAAGTTAGATAATGGTCTGAGAGAAATGCCCATATGTATGTCCAATGTCATAGAGATGATTCAAGTGTATGTATATGATCAGTGTCCCGATAGGGTATTCGTGTTATGTTCAAGTTCCTGGATGGGTTTTACAGAGTAACAACCAAATGTCTCAAGAGAGTTGGGATAATAGTCTAAGGGAAGAATCCGAAAGGGCTCTTGCGTAAAAGGTCTAAGAGTCCAGTGAGATCTATATTCATTTCAAACCTCTATTTTTTTGTGGAGAGATCTTGTAACTAAGAGTCTTACTCTTAGATTCACTTATTTACTTCTCTTGTATCTTACCCAGTGTAAGCTAGATGGCCCATTTGAGTGGGGATTTTGTAATTTTCTTAGTTGCGGACTAGAGGACCTACTCGGCTTGAGTAGGGGGTTTGTAATAGATTGATTTGAAAATCCTTAGCGAGAAGCTAAGGTAGTGGACTAGGGTTGGAAAGCCAAACCACTATGAATACTTGTGTTCTCTTGTGCTTATTTTCTTTGTTTATTTATCTTTTTAAGTATCTCTATTTTCCTCACTTGATTCATATATTTAACCTTTCATTGAAAAAGATTTCATATTTTTCTATCTTATGTTCTCTATCATCAAGACGAGATTGGCTTGAGGTTTAACGAAGTAGTGGTCTTCATAGACGACATCTCTTCTCTTTCAAAAGAATTTTTAAGGAAAAAGAATTTTTATATACCAATTCACCCCCTTTTGGTGTGTGCCATAATATTTTAAACCGATCACTTTCTGGGAAACTAGTCCATTCATTATCAGAATAGGCTATGAACTTGAAACTTGATGTTACTGACATGAAGATACCTTGTCCCGGAGCCAACTTAAGATATCTTAAAACTGCATGAGTTGATTGAAGATGAATCTTAGCTAGCTTATCCATAAATTGTATGAGAATGTGAACATAATAGCTTATGTCAGGTCTAGTCAATGTCAAATACATTAATTTTCCAACTAACTATCTATAAATCGTAGGATCTCATAGCTAGTCTTCTTCTATATGAATGAGCTTATGATTTACTTCCATCGGTATTTTACTAGGTTTTACTGCAAGTAAGCCATATTCCCATAATAGCTCCAACGTGTAATTTCTTTGGCATATTGAAATACCAGTCTTTAACCTGGTATCTCTAGACCTAGAAAATACTTTAACTTTACCAAATCTTTCAATTGAAAATGTAATTTCAAATTCTTTTTTAAGTCATCAATGAGACTATTACAATAACAATATCATTTACATACACCAACAATGCAATAAAACCTATGATATTTCTTGTAAATAAGGAATAATCTGCTTTTGATTGTTGGAAGACATGTTGAATTAAACACTATGAATTTGACATTCCATTGTCTATATGTGTGTTTGAGTCCATATAAGGATTTTGAAGCTTATATACAAGCAACCTTTTTTGAATTCCTATTGATTCTACAGTATTATTAGCATTTGATTTATTATACTCACTGAGAATCTCCCCCTAAGGTTAATAACCCTGAGGTAGTTCCATATAAACATCCTCCAAAAGATCTCCATTCAAGAAAGCATTATTAATGTCCAATTGAGACAAATGCCAACCCTTAGCAGCAATCAAAGCTAGAAAGACTCTAACAATAGTGTGTTTAGCTATTGGACTAAAAGTCTCTTGATAATCAAATCCTTCCTTTTGAGCGTAGTCCTTAGCAACTAGTCCAGATTTATACCTTTCAATACTCCCATCTAAACAAAACTTAATTTTGTAAACCCACTTACTACCTATTGAAACTTTATTAAGAAGAAGTGGAACTATTTGCCAAGTGTGATTCTTTTCAAGAGCATCCAATTCTTCTGCCCTAGCTTGCTTCCAATGATCAAACTTTATGGCTAGATTTTGAGGTTCAAAAATGAAAGAAACAGATAAAATGAAATTTCTACGAGATGGAGACAAGTGATCATAAGAAATGTAGTTTTGAATGGGATAAGTAGCACAAGAAGTAGTAAAAGAGGGCTTGGAAGGAAAATTAGTATGATAGTCTTGTAAATAGGTGGGAATTATGGTAGTTTTAGTTCTCCTTCTAGGAGAGAATGCTGGTTGGGAAGTGATAGTATCGTACTCCTTCTAGGAGAGAATGCTGGTTGGGAAGTGATAGTATCAGGAAAATAAGGAGACTATGTGGCTAATGGAATGGCAGGTGAAACAGGTTGAGACAAATTAGTAACAAGAGAATTATCAAAAGTGTAAGATGGTGAACTGACGTTCGAGGAATAGAATTATGAGAATGAGATAAGGAGTGTCATCATGAAACTCATTTGAGAAATTTGGAAGAATAAGATGTGAAATATCAACGAAAGTAGGTAAATCCAAAGTATAATAAGATTGATGAGAAATTTGTTGAAAAGGGAAAATGTTCTAATGAAACACAACATCCCTGGAAATGCAAATAGACTTTGAGTCCAAATCATACAATTTGTAACCCCTTAACTCCTATGGGATAACATAATAGAATGCATTTTCTAGCTTTGGACTCAAATTTATTTCTATGAGCAGTTAAATTGACACTAAAGCACAAGCATCCAAATTACCTCAAATGCTTATATATAGGAGGGTTATGAAAAAGTAATTCATAAAGGCTCTTGTTTTGTAATAAAGGAGTTGGAGTTTATTCATTAGGTAAGTGGTAGTAAGGACGGCATCTCCCCAGGGTTAACTTAAGGCATAGGCCACTGAGGCCTATGCCTAGGGCCCCCAAAAAGGAGGGGCCCCTAAAAAATTTCTATAACCCAATTTCAGCCTATGGGAATCAGTAGGTCGCTGACCACCTAGGAGGAGGAGGTTGGCGCTAACCAATTGACAGAGATGGAGGATACGACGGACGTCGATGAGACGCGGTTGACAATGGGGAAGGCGACAACAATGAACGAGTGGTTGTCAGTCAGTTCATGCAGACATAGGATAGCGGCCAACGAGAAAGAGAGAAAAAGTTAGAAGGCCTCGCCTCTCGACTGCGTCGACGTTGCCCCCTACCGAACAATTACCTCCGATCGCCAGACTGCCATCTCCTTCCCTGCTGTTACTGGCCTGTTACATTAAATGTATGTGTAACACCCTAATTCCTAGGGCATTAAGTAACGTAAGAGTCCGAGGATATTTTTTTTTTTCCAAACAACGGAAACTCAACACAAAATCGTTCCCCGAAGATCCCGTTACACCTTCTCAGTATATCAACTATGAATCATCAATAAACTAAGACGGGTTCATCAACTCAAATGCTGAAGCTAGATCGAAATCTTAACAGGTCATAACCGAAATCACTTTATTCATATTATAAAGTTAAACCAACCTTTACATGACGTCATCAAAAGTAACAACATAATTGAAAATGACATAAAGTAAACTATCCACTAATCGTCGTCACTTCTCGGCGATCCCTTTCCCTTTTACACCGTTGCCTTCATCTGGAACGTTTGAATATTTCAGGGACAAAGTCCATATTAGATAATGAATCATCTAAGTGAGAGTTCAAAACACATTTTTCATGAATGAATGCAAGACATAAAATAAATCAATACACCCGGTAAGCCCTAGCCCAAGAAAATCCCAAGCGCTTAACCCTACCACGGGAAAAGAGTAATCCCGCTAAAAGTTATGCCACCATACCGACTCGACGACACGATGCGATTCTAGCTTAAGAGGGGCAAGCCAACGCATCTTTCCAGATTACGCTTCCACTCTAAGCATCCTGGAATCACCATATAATCCCAACTCCAAAATTTCACATAGACCATCTAGTCATCCTAGTGCAATTTCCCTGGACAAACGACCTGGCACAAAAACCAAGGCGACTATCCCGTCATACTCACCAGCATGAGATACCCCTATTATTTCGTCACGCCCTTGGAGAATTACAGCTACACTATCCAGACAACATCGTAGGCTGGCATCACACATGAACAACACAGTATGGACCACCTAGTCATCCTAGTGCAACTTCCCTGATCAAACGACCCAGCAAGAAAACCAAGGCGACTATCCTGACATGCACACCAGCATCAAATACCCCTATTATTCCGTCACGCTCTTGGAGAATTATAGCTACACTATCTAGACAACATCTTAGGCTGACATTCCATACGAACACACAAAACGCAAGACAATGTCACATTTCACAATTCAATGCATCATATAAACAACAGTTTATAAAATACAATGCACAAGTTAAAAACGTTTAGGGACGAACCTCCCTCATAAAACCAATCGTCACCGTTTATCGTTTCAATGCACAAAACCATTTTGCATGAAATCACAACATGTTTAGATAGAACAAGTACCAAGTTTTTGTAGTGAACAACTCACAGTAAACAAGTTTTGGGGGCGAATACTCACCTCAAACGAAGCTCAGAATACCTCGAATCTTGTGCTCAACCTCAATTTTCGTGCAACTCCTCAAGTATTTTGACTAAACAACCTCCTTACACGCCCTCACACGTTGCCCAAGTGCTCTGTGTGTGTGATGCCTCGCGTATGCTTTAAAAGCCCTCTATCCACTAAACCCGAAGCACTCTCGTCTAGCACGAATTTATCACGACTTCGAATGAGAGAATCCTTAGCCATGAACCCCCTATTTATAGGTTTTAGAAACTTAGCCACCAAGAAACACATATTCTACAATCATTTCAAATCTTCCAAAATCTTTTCCAATCATTGCAAATCTTCTAAGATTTTCTGCAATCATTGTAAATCTTCTAAGATATTATATAATCATTTTCAAATCTTTTAAAATATTCTACAATCATTCTAAATCTTCTAAGATTTTATATAATCATTTTCAAATTTTCTAAGATCTTCTGCAATCATTCTAAATCTTCTAAGATTTTATACAATCATTGTTATCCGAATCAAATCTTATTTAAATCAAATCTTTATCCAAATCAAATCATATCCAACAAAATCATATCCAAATCTTATCTTATCCAATCAAATCTTATCAAATCTTATCCAAATCTTGTCATTAAAGTCATCATTAGTTTTCATTTTATCTCTAACGTTATCATAAGACTTCATCTTATCTCTAACATCATCATGAGACTTCATCCTTATCTCTAAAGTTATTTATGAAGCTTTTCCTGAATCTCCCAAATGCCTTTAGTAAAAAGATTTCAAGAATTATACTTTGGCCCGAACTTTTGGGTAATTGCACTTAGACCCTTTTCAACATAGTCTCTAGCTATTTTTAATTGCATTTTAGTCCTTGAAGAATGGATTAATTACGCTAATTCCCCTAATTTTTAAATAAATTACACTTTTACCCGAACCTCAAAAATTACAATTTTGCCTCTGGCTCAGAAATTGAATTTTTTGTCTTTAAACATCCACAATCCCTTAAAATATCTTATTTCATCAAGTATCTAAATCTAAAAATCTCGAGTATTACATCCCTTACGATCATTCAATTTTCCAAACTAAAATTAGTCGTACCTAGAAATTGTCTCTGTTCCGATTGCTTTAAGTGTCATAAATCATGTCTCAAAACATTCGTCAATACTATTCCATTTTTCTTGACTATCTAGGGTCCGAGGTACTTTCTTCGGCTAATTCGATTGCTTAAAACTATGTCAATGTACCTTATAGCCTCATATTTCAAAAAAATTCATTTATGCTTTTCATAAAATATCATTTATAATCTCAATAATTTCCTGGGTATTACAATATGTGCATGAGGTGTGACTTGTGAGTTATGAGTGACTAGTGAGGTGACTTTACTTTTTGACTTTTGAGTGAGAGAGTGAGAGATAGAAGCCTAGAAATAGAAGAAAGAAATGGATAACCTCTCTTGTCGGTTGACATGGGCTACTTTTATCTTTCAATAAGTGGAAAGAAATAATTGGATGAGAAGGAAACAATTTAATGAGAATGGAAATGAGAAGATTAAATTATTTATTGAAGAATTTTTTTATAATTAATCATTTTACGTATTTAGTTGATCATATTATTTTTTATTTTCAAAATAGATTTGAACAATTTAAAATTTACGAAGATAATTTTGATTTTTTTTATAATGTAGAAAAGTTAAAATTACTTGATGATAATAATTTGAAGAAAAATTGTTTAAATCATGAAAATTTTCTAAAACATAATATGTTTTCTGATGTTGATAGTTTAGATTTATTTTCAAAATTAAAAATTTTAAAAGAAATTATAACCACAAAAATAAAAACACCACTTGCGATATTAAATCTTATAACAAAAGTAAATTCTTTTTCAAATATATGAATAAATTATAAAATATTATTAATCATTCATGTTACTACAGGTTCAACAGAAATAAGTTTTTCAAAATTAAAATTAATAAAATCTTATTTACGTTTAACTATGTCACAAGAAATTTTAAGTAATTTGGCTATATTGTCAATTGAAAATATTTACTTTCTAAATTAGAATGTAAAAATTTAATTAGTGATTTTGAATCTCAAAAAATAAGAATAAATTTTCAATAACTTTTATTATTTTTTTAGAAGGTCTCTACACTAAATATCGCCTAAGGCCCCACGACCCTTTGAGCCGGGCTGCATCTCCCCAGAATTTAAGTGGCACAGAAGCATGAAATAAAAGGGCCCTAGCCATGTTGAGAATATGCTGATGCTTCCTCTCAACAAGACCAAACCATTTTGCTCGTTTGGTGAATGATGCCTTTTGAGTAAAATGTGGGTATATGATATGCTTGATAGAAACTTGAAATTGATTTAAGATAAGGAAATAAAATTGTTGAATCAAGTGAGATACTTCAAACTTGTGTTTCATTAGAAAGACCCAAGCCATAGTGCATTTTGTGAAATCATCCACTACAAATAAAAAATAATGATTTCCATTAAGATCAGACTAAGAATATGGACTCGGACATCATCCATATGGACAATTTCAAAAGTTGCAACAGTATTATGTAGATGAACATGAAAAGAAAGCCTTTTCTGTTTGGATTTAGGACATGTCAAAGGTGGAGAATTTGTATCTTGAATATCTAAAACAAAAGATCTTATAAGTTTGAAACTAGCATCTGAAAGATGACCTAATCTATGATGCTAAACAGAAAAAGAAACATTACAAGCTTTAGCAATAACAAAAGTTGGAACAGAATGTGAAGATTGTCTATTAACGGGGGAGCTCAAATCTGCTGTCTCATCCCGTCTCTTTAGCTGTCTCTCCAATCAAAATATTCCACTTTACTAAATTAATACACATCACCTTTGGAAGTATTTTGTGTGGAAAAAAATTCATGTCTTCATCTGGAAGATATGAGTTTTTTTCTATTAATTGTATAATGAATTTTAAAAGAAAAATGTTAAATTTTTTATCGTTATTAATATGAATCACTATTTGATGATGTGTATTAATTTGGTAGCATGGTATATTTTGATTGGAGAGACAACTAAGGGGACAGAGGGATGGGACAACGGATCTCGCTCATTAAGGGCAGGTTGGAAATCCTATTATAAGTAGAACAATCCATCTTGCATTTTAGCCAGTCCAAACTGTCATCCATGATGAGAGGGCCTAGATGAAACAAAATTTAAAGAATTACGAGACAGAATTGATTATGTAGAGTCAGTTGACTAATTGAAAGTAAAAGTAGGAACAAGAAGAACATTTTTCAAGATGATCTTGGAGTTCAAAATGACATTATCAATGTGAGTGACTTTTGTTTTCATTTCATTGCGCGAATGAACAAAAGCATTATGAACAGGAATACAAGAATAAAAAAAAATGTAAGGAACAAATGATATGAGGTGTGGCTCCTGTGTCTACTATCCAAGGTTTTATTTCAAATTTGGTATTCATAATTCTATGAAATGTTGCTGAGTTTACTGCAGAGAATTAATATGCAGCATATACCTGCCATATTAGACAAATGATTCATGGAAGATATGAGGTTTGAGAGGAATTGTTCACCAAAGTTTGATCATTCAACAAGACCATTAACTTCTGAACTTGATCCTTGGAGAGATTGAACTGGGCAGAAACATCCTCTGACTGAGAATGATTAGCAACAACCTGATTAGCTAATGATTGATTAGTAGGATTCTTGAGATAGCTGATTTTAGTCAGGCTTATCTTTCTTCACTGCCATAGCTGATTTTAGTCAAGTTTGGGGTTTGTAAAGCTAAATTTCTGAGTTTCTTCCCTCAAAACAATGTTATACACTTGATCAAGTGTAGGAAAAGGCTTCATGAGAATAATTTGTGTTCTTAGGGCTTGATAGGACTCGTTTAAGCCATTGAGAAACCTGAACACATAGTCCTTCATCTGTGCATCAGCAAAACTTTGAAAACATTCCTTGTTGCAATTACCACAAAGATAGTGCGATAAAGGTCTGAAATTCCTCAATTCTTCCCAAATTCCATTTAGCTCAGTGAAATAGGTGTCCACTGATTCCATACCTTGAGTAATTATGCAAAGTAAATGTTGCAGGTGGCAGATTCTTGAGTCATTAAGTTGTGAGAATTGTTAATTAAGAGTCTTCTAGATTTGAGTAGCATCTTCCATGTAGAATACAGTAGATGCAATTGGTGCTGATATAGATCGAAGGAGCCATGCAACCAAATGATTATTGCATCTAATCCATGGCAGATACAAAGGACCTTGAGGATCTGGCTTGATAATGGTGCCATCAAGAAACCCTTGCTTGTTCCTAATAGAAACAGCAAGCAAGAAAGACCTCTTCCAAGATGTGAAATTAGAAGTTAATTCTGGAGTAACAATCACAGAACTGTAATTTTCAGAATGATGAAGATCGTAAAGTGATGAAGGATCTTCGACTGGATTGAATCTGGCATTTGCTGCAGCCATAGATGAGTTGCGTGCCATGGATAAGCTTCGGAAGAGAAAGAAGGAAAAAAAAAATCTGGTAACCGGTTTTTTAGAGAGGAAAAGAATGAAGTTTCTAGATCGTAGAACTCTGATACCATGTAACAAATTGAGTAACGAGGCAAAATGACTTTTTTCTCTTTGATTCAACCGCAAGGCTTATATATACAGGATATGCTGATGCAAGAAGGGAAAAATAAAGGAAGCTAACCATCTACTAATCTAATAACTAATTAATCTCTCCAGATCAGCTTTCCATAAACATATATGTTGAGAGATCAGATGTGAGAGAAGAGTCGACTATACTTTGTGAGGCAAAAATAAGAGGAGATACCCAGTTTAGCAACGATTTTGCATAAATGGGGTAAACTTTCTCACCTACTATTGATAGTAACAAACATGACACAGACTAAGTGATACTTGGGGCTTGTGTTGTAGATGGATCCATTGGACTTGCCAGGTGAAGACACTATCACGTGCAAAAGTACGACATTTAAATAGTGTGCCAAAGAACAATGATTGTGATCTTTGCTCGTCCTAGTGAAGTGGACATATGCCTTTCTTAGTAGGGTCATGATTGTGATGTCCAAGGTACAAGCGGCCGGGGTTTGCTAACACAAAACAATTAATAGAAAATCAATTACACAAAGAACTAATATTTATTATAAGATAGGCAAAGTTATGGAATTGAAAGAATAAATAGGACAAGAAAATCATGGACCACATCGTCTTATCGCCATCATCTTTGCTCTTCCTAGTTAATACCAAAGGGTATCAAATTCAACAAATCGACCGTTACCGTAGTAGTCTTGAAGATCATTTCAACCACCTTCTCAAATCTGTTGTAGAACATGGCGAAATTTCCCCACCGATGCTATCTGCATAACGTGACGACGAATGCGATCGCTGTTCCATCCCCAACAATCCAGCTTGAATGCTTTTGAAACTTGGAATTCTCAAGTTCTGGCTGAAACTACTCCGACCATCAGTTTGGGAAGGGCTGCTGTTTCGCTCAATGACTGGGTATGAGAGTCGTTTTTTCGCCGACCCACATCGCTCCTTCTCCGGCGTCACCGGCCTCTGTCTTGTCAAGCTTTGTGACCGAACCCGAGCTTTCGCCGACTCAGTAGCCGCCATGTAGTTGGGCAGTGCAGACGCGAAGTTTGGAGTGTTCGCCGACGAGTGGCTTCTGGCGCAGCGGGGGCTTGCGGAACGTACTTGCAGTGGTTTCATTTTGGACGGCGGAGATGGCGTTGCTGGCGGATGCGGATGGGAGGCTCTGTGGTGTGGAGTTGCAATCGACTGTGATCTGGCCATACTAGGACTGGAATAACAGTCCACTTCTAGAATCTTTACAGTTTCTCTTCCATCAGCAGAAGAATATCTTTCCCATTTGGGTTCAGGCCAATATGTTCTTTCGCCTTGTTCCTTTCAAAGCACAAATATCTTCAGATCATAATTCCATAAAAGAATCAAATGAAAAGGGAGAAACATATATAGAGATAGAGAAACCTGTTGATTGAATACTTGTGTAAGGGTCCTTTCACGCTTCATGGACGCCTCCTTTCTTGCTTGCAAGATAGCATCGAGTTCTTCGAGCGTGCGGGGGCAATCGTTCCAATCCTCTTCAATGCAACTTCCTGCTCTTGATTGCTACATGGAAGGGCAGCTATGAATTAATCATTAATTGACGATACGCAAAGAAAGTGCCTCGAGTACGTGTTTTCTAACAAAGCCGAACGCTAGACAAGCTCCACTAAGAACAACTCACAATTGACTTTCGGTCTCGAATGTCTTGCAAGTATCTGGGTTCCCATAAGTTGAAGGTCTTAGCAAACATGGACTTTCGACCGTGTTGGTGTTGTCGTGGCGATAACATTGCGCGCTGGTTGCACAGGCGAGACTGCACCCGAAGCAAGGCCTGCATACATTGTACTGTCATCTTGGCTTGCTTCCTAACATTGTGTCCTCTCACCAAAGCTTGAAGCTTCACAATTCCCTTGAGCGCCCTTAGAGCTCTCCTTGCCTTCAACGATTAAATCATCGATCAATTTCTTGTAGTAAGTAAAAATATGTATGGAGAAAATGAATAATGTACAAAACAAGGCCCAAAACAGACTCGAGCCAGGGTATACTTGAGCTACAAAAGGCAAAACAGATCTACATGTGTAAACGGAATTAGGGACATCATCAACAAAAACAACCACTAATATAGGAAAGCACGACCTTGTAAAAGACGAGATATATAATAAGAGCCGATCCGGCCCCAAGTGAAATACATGGAGAGTTAACTGGTAAATTATCGAATTAGTTTCTTTCTTCTTTTTTGCTCAACAGAAGAATCATCAGATTCACTTCGAAAACTTATATCTATATATATATATATATATATGATTGAAAATGATGGTTTCTTTTTTAATCTAACAAATCACTCCAAAAATCGGGAATGGCACCCTGCAGCTTTTGGATATGCTAAAAAGAAAGGGATAGAATATTTTTACTGAGTAAAAAAAATAAAGAAAAAAAGAAACTGATAAAATATTTTTACTCACTAAGTAGCCTCTGAATCCAGTCTGAATAACTATTGCAGCGCAATGCTCCCTAGCCCAGGTGGAAGGTCTAGTAAGGCGGATGATCTCGTCAACAGCAGCCTGTGCCGTCGCAGCGGCGGCCTCCGCCGCCACCGCGATTGCATGTCTTTGCTCCGCCACCAAGTCTATATCCATTCCAACTTCTGCTTCACATTGCCGAAGACTATTACTATTCGTAGATTTCCTGAACAACCATCTTCGCTTCTCCCTTTTCTGCACAAACCCAGAAACCAAAATGTTAAATTAAACTTGAAACACCATGGAGTTGTACTATGCTTAAAGTGATAGTATTTTGAATCCGAAATCTTGAGTTTGAGGTTGATGATCTTTAGTTACTTTCCTATTAAAGTTAAATAATGAGAGAATTGATAGAAAAAGAAACTATCCGTGACCTCGTCCTCTTCTTCTTGCTCGGTTTCTTCTCTCCTTCTGGCACTCTTCTTCTCGGCGTCCTTGGTCGGAGACCTGAAGGCTCTCTTAACAAGCGCCAACCACGATTTACCTCCTTTCTTTGCCATCAAGTGTGACCCACTTTCCTACGCCGAATGATTGTAGTAGAACCAACGATAAGAGAAGTGAGTAGCTAGGAATGGAATTGCAAGCTTAGCTACATTTGGGTGGCTTAAAGAGACGAATGAATAAGAGAGAGAGATTTGGTGAATGTATGACTGCGCTACGGGCGTAGGTGTTTTGTAGCGGCCGGAGGGTTAATGTCACAGATTTTCATGGACGTTGCGCAGCTCCCCACATGCATCATACGATGAGATGAGATATAATATTAATTAAAAGGGTACCTTCTGCTTACTGTTTTGCCAGGAGACTATGAATACTAACAAATATATTTTAATTTTAGATAAAATATATTTATTAAGTAGGTCAAATTGACTTCTTAAATGAAGGGTACTTTTCTTTTTTCTTTTTCTCACATTTATATATGAAGTAAACCACTCGGCAAAATTTAGGGACTTTAGTACATGTACATGGAGCCTTACATACAACTTTATATACATATGATAAAATAACCAAAATACTCTTTTTTCAAATTCCCAAATCAACAACATATTCAAAGGGTTGTGGCCGTCGCCCCCCACCTGCCAGCCATAGAAACCCACTATTGCTTGGGTACAAAGGTGAAATCTCTCGGCCACTATTGCTGCTAGTTGCACTTGTCGTTGCCCCCCATCCGTTTGCATCCGCCACCGCCTCTAACTCAAAAATTCCCAAATTGAAACCTACAACCATTTAAGGTCTTGAGAGAGAAAGGGAAATTGTCGGCCATGGACTACCGATTGAACTTCATGGATGAAGTTTGATCTAGCTTGATCAGACTTCATCGATAAAGTTCAATCTACCTTGATCGGACTTCATCCATTGATTAAGTCCGATTGGACCATGGATGAAGTATGATCGGAAGAGAGAGGTGATGGAGGATGCAATAGCATGAGGCGAGGTGATGACGTGAGATAGCGAGGCGACAAAAGGATGCAACGGCAGTCGGTGTGAGATGAGACGACTAGAAGATACAGTGGCAGTTGGTGATTCCTGAAGGCGATCATGGAAAAGAGAGAGAGATGAGAGATAAGGCAGCCATGGGAAGGGAAGGGGAAGCAATTTTGCAAATTGAGTAAGGGCATTTTTGTTATTTTAGTGCATTTCGATCATCCTTCCGGCCATCCATTATGTATAAGTAGTATTTTCTAAAATTTAGAGGTGACATTGACTCTCAAAAAAATGAGTTAAATTGACTAAATCTAAAAGTTTAATAATCAAATTAGCCTTCCTTTAGAAATATAATTTTAAATGGAATCTCAATTTAACAAGGGTTGCTTATTGTTTGTAATTTAGGTTTCATTTTTTAAATAAATCTTGTTGATTGTACAAGTTGATCGTTGTTTAAGTTTCAAAGTGAAAATATTAGTTTTTATTTAAATTTTAAATTTATTATAATATCTAATAAATGACTGAGACTTGTATTTTAAAAATACAAATATAGAACAAGGCATTTTAAGGTTTTAATATATCAAAATTAAAGTTTGCTTAAGTAATTGAATAAATTATATTTTATTTAATTTTGAATTGACGGAGCACTCTTGAATTTTAACAGAAAAGACACAAACCCCCAAACATTTTGAAAAATGGCAAAGACTTTTGTTGTAGTTAATTAATGATGTATCACTTTGAGAGAGATGAAACATAGACAAAGAAAAAGAGAAAGAAAGGCAAAACCACCCTTGCATCATCGTCACAAGATTGCTATCACATCTTCACCTCTAGTCTCCTCATTCCATGACCAATTTCCCCGCCGCCACTACAATTATGGAGTATCACGTTGTCACTATACTCTATTAAGATCAGCACCACCACCAAATTGATCATTTATTATCGTCTCTTTACGTCTCTAATTGATCTCTATTTCTTTAACTACCCATGGCATCAAGCATTGTCATCTTTTATGTAATGCCTCGACCAAACCGCCTTTATGATCCCCTTATCATACACATTTGCAGTAAAGTTATTCAATTTGTAAACAAACCATTATCGAAAGATCTCTACATATCGAAGTGTTTAATTTGCAAAGATCAAACCCTCAATTTCCAAAGAATATTTCTACAAATCGAAGACCAATTGAATATCATCTCTTGAATAGAATGAGAGAAAGAAGGAGAAAATGAGAGATGACGAAGAAAATGATGATACCATTATTGTTGAAGAGATTACAATCACCAAATAAGACAATATGCAAAAAAGAAAGAAAAGAGAGAGAAGACTTAGATAATAAAGGTAAAATGATTATTTTATGTAACAATTTTAATCAATAATAAATAGGGGTGTGCGCGGTATAATTTGGTCGGTCTGAACCATTTTCAGCATGCCAAATTGTTAGTGCCATTTTTCGACCAAACCAGACCGTTTGGTTTAGTGCGATTTACCACGATTTGAAAATCTGGTACAAGTGAGCCTTAAAACCACTAAAACTGGTAAATAAAGACACAAATATTGATAAATAAAAATAATCAAAGGTAAATAAATAGAAGCATAAAATAAAGACAAAATAGTGTAATTCAACATACAACATTTCAACATTAAAAGTAGAAAATAACTTGTTTAGCAATAATAATTTTTTTTTATATTTTCGTAGGCGGTTCGGTTTAAAATCAAATCGTCAACTGTACAAATTGTGAACCGCGCGGTTCGTACAGCGTCCAAACCGTTTTCGATTGCAAAATAAAAAATTGACAAATTCAATCTAGTTCGGTTCAGTCGACCGATTTTCACAGTGCACTGATATTTTTGAACACCCCTAATAATAAGGGGAATCTTTGTCATTTCTAATATCTCAATAGGGTCAATGTCATTTTGTGAATCCTTAGGGATAGTAGTGTAATTCACTCTTTATTTTTAACAAACATATATCTTTTTTTTAGTTAATTTTATTATGACAAATATATTTATTGTAAAAATAAAATATAGTTATTATATTTCATTTATATACGGACTAGACCAGGATAACAAAAACTCTCGTTAGGTGTTGAAACGACCAGACCATGCCACGAGAGAGAGAGGAATCCAAAGGGTGGGTGCATTGAAAGGGAAGCAGGCGACGGGCTATACGGATTAGAGTGTTGCTACGGCATGCATGAATGCCGGCAGTTGAAGACAAGAATCCAAAATTGCATTTAAAACCCATGGCGCCTGCCGCCGGTCGAGCATGAAGAGATGACACAGCAGCGCGCGCTTTTATTCATCTAAAATGGATTTATCTTTCACTTCAATAAATACAGCTGACGAGCTCTCGTGGCTTCACGTGCCGCGTGCAGTTCGAGAGGCAGCAATGTTGTCACGAAGGCGAGATGAGATGTATTTGGAACTGTAAAGCGGTGAAAATTTGGTCTCTCTCGAAGACCGCCAATCAAACGAAAGGTACCAAAATCCAAAGCCTACACAGAGAGAGAGAGAGAGAGAGAGAGAGGGAGAAGGGAATCCCATTTTTTGGAAAGAGGGTCACAGTGGTGGTGGGTGTCTCCTAGCGCTGGACGTTATGTGGTGGACTGGTCAAAACTGTTCTGTTCACTCACCCTCCTCTGTAAATTTTGTACTATTTCCCAAACAATAATTAATATTTGTTCTCTTGTCCCAAAAGCAAGAAAGCAATATATAACCCATGCTGCAAATCCTTCTCTTTCCAATTATTTGCTTTCATGCATGTTTTGTATTGTAAGACCTTAATTTGTTGGCATCCGGCCGGCATCACATTCACGCACCAAAGAATATTCTGTGTGTTCATACGTGTTGTGCTATTAATATTGAGTTTCTAATCATTTCTTATCTTATTAATTATTTGTGATATATAAATGTGTATTTATAAATATATTCTTTTTAACGAACAAGAGATGACATATGATAATATAACGATATCATAGTCTAAAGCATGAAATATATACCTTTTTTATACGAAGATAGATATATTTCGTTCGCATGCATGTATGTAGGTGAGTTCATACATTTAAAGGTTAATATTTGTCTTGATAACTTGTTAAGTAAAACTAAAATAAAATAAGAATTAACTGCATTTTGAGTTGTTGGATGGTATGACCAAATATTGATTCATTTTCGAGTGTAAAGCGTCTGGTTTACTCATGTTTTTACCATGATTTAGTTGACTTAAACTTAGGACTGATTACTCTAATTATATTTGTTTGTGGGCCTTACAGACAGGGCCGGCCCAAGGCCCAATGAGACCCTAGGTGATAATAAATTTTTTTTAGGGGAGAATGGCGTGGTGTATTTTTTGGGGCCCCTAAATATATATATATATATTTTTTTTGGAGGGGGTGACGGGAGGGGGGAATTTTTTGGGGGGGGTAGGGGGGGGAATTTTTTTTAGGGTGCTTTGTTCTCTGCTTATTTTTCGTTAGGGGTATTTTTTGGGGGGCCCAATTTTTGGGGGGGTGTTTTGTTCTTTGTTGTTGGGGGGGGGGGGGGTATTTTTTTGGGGGGCCCAATTTTTTGAAGGGTGCTTTGTTCTCTGGGGGAGGGGGGGTTATTTTTGGGGGGGCCCAATTTTTTAGGAGTGCTTTGTTCTCTACTGTTGGGGAGGGGGGTTGGGGGCTCCAAATTTTTGGGGGGCCCTAGGCATAGACCTTAGTGGCCTATGCCTTGGGCTGGCCCTGCTTATAGACTCCCATTCTATTATGAGCTAAAGACTGGTATATTAGGCAGACTCCAAAACAACTTCCTATTTTATTTCTTATTATATTATTATTATAAATAATTAATTCCTTATTTTGATTTTGTCTTGAAAATTGTTATTGTTCCAATGACACTTTTTATTCTCCTTTTTATTTCATTCTTTATTTTATTTATTTATTAATAAACTTCAATTTTATTTATTTTATCTTACCTATAGTTTGTCCCTTACCTTGTGACCCTGATCTATCCCCAAGCTTCTTCAAACTCTTCAATATCTTGCTTACTGCTGCATTCAACCCCATTTGAATTTTGTCTCGATAAACTATGGTAAGCTAAAGAATCTGCCCACTCTTCTAGTGTCTTGATTGACAAGTGGGGTCTCATCTCTTTGGTATTAATTGTCATTGTGTTTACGTGGTCTCCTGTAACAAGTCTGCATCGAGCGATAGAAAAGATCGGATCAACTTACCCTGATGCATATACGTGAACTTCCTAGGAGTCACCCTTCCTTAAACTACCATAACTCAAGCACACTTAACCCTAGAGTTTTTTTATCTACATTCAACCCAAAAGGTATCGAGTTATGGTTGTTTCCTTCCTTACTATCTTCGATATATATATTAATTTCTCTATAGTTTCTTATTGAACCTGACCTTAAGCTCTCGGAGTATTATATTGCTTACCATGGGCAAGCCACGGTCGACTCCCCCAGAAATTGCTTGTCCTTTTCCACGGCCACTGTAACAACCCGCCCCCTCAAGGCGTGTCACTATTTTGGGATTTTTTTTTTGAAATATATATATATTTTTTTCTCACAATACTATCTCGAGATTCCCAAAATACTGTATTTAAAAATCGCTAAATATATATATTTAGCATTCCAAATGATAAGCTAAGAAATGATAATTTAAATACTTGCAGAAGTAAAATCAAGACTTAAAGGAATATTGTAATTGCAAATAAATTCAAATCGTACAATATTGTTCTCAATAAGTATAAAAATTACAATATTCAGCAAATAAATTTAACATAATAATAGCTGTAACATGCCACATATCAAGATCCTCACAACTTGTCCTAGCACGAATGTAGGACTTATTACATGACTATCAGAACAATCATATCTCAACAATCTTTTTCCTTTCTCACTGCTCGTTTTACTTGAAACATTGAATATTCTAGGAAAAAAGTCCAAATTAGAATATGAAACTTCTAAATGAGGGTTTAAAACAATTTTCATGAATGTATGACGCATGAACATAAAATCAACCGACACGCTAAGGTAGCTTTTTGTTAGCATTCTAGCCCAGACACGGAACCCTTGACAGTCATCCCGACAATCACACACGGCATGAGATACTTCTACGATTATTTCAACAAAACTCACTTGGGGAAATGCAAGTCACGCTACTAGGGTAACACCCCATCCCACTATAGTAAATATGGATGACACAATTATCGATATACTAACAACTTTATGCCAAATGCAATATCACAATTACTAAGGCAATATAACATGCACAAATATGTCAAGATGCACATAAATTGCATATATTTTGGCAACTCTCATGAAAATCATGCCTAATTTAGGTAAATAATTTCACGTGTAAGTTTTCAGGATAAACTACTCACCTTGATCTAATTGTTTAAGCTTCTTTGAAACTCGTGCCCTACCTCGAAACACATGCCCTAATATTTTTCTGATCAAATTTTAGAAAAATTAATAAAATTAAATTCCCTATTTTTTTAATTTTGTTTCATATTTTCCCTTTTTTCATTTTTTTTCTATTTTTTCCTATTTTTCTCTTACCTCACACGCCCGCACCCACGTGCCTTGTGCGTGCCCTTCATGCGTCTTCTCCAATCATCTTTCCCGATCTTTCCTTCCTCAGTCGATCACTATTTTGCCTCAATTTTTTTGCTTTTCTTCCTCTTTCTTACTCTATTCTACCTTCCAATCACGATGGACTCACTGGTGGCTTGAAAATTTAGCCAAAACACTTTCGAATTGATCGTTTCTTACTCTATTCTACCTTCCAATCACGATGGACTCACTGGTGGCTTGAAAATTTAGCCAAAACACTTTCGAATTGATCGTTTCTTACTCTATTCTACCTTCCAATCACGATGGACTCACTGGTGGCTTGAAAATTCAGCCAAAACACTTTCGATTTGGCCAATCAATCCTCGGCTTCGACGATACTCAATTTTTCGGCAAAGCTTCGAAATCACTTCAAAACCACACCAAAATCCCTCAAACTCTCTAGAAATTCTCTCCCTCACTTGGAGAACAAAAAGCCCTTTATCCCTTTTCCTTAATTTCTTCCTGAATGCTCAGATTTTTCAACTAAAATTTTGATGAAACCCTCAACCAAAATTAGACTATTTATAACATTTTTCGCCCTTTCCTTTGGCCAATCAAGGCACTTTCTTGCATTGATGACCATACCCTAGGCCATGATGGCCCTAAACTCTACCTGAAACGATGATTTGACGTCGATGGCTGGCAGCCATAGTGCAGCTGCCGACTATTACAGTGTTCACACTGCATTTTTTGCTATTTGGTCCCTCTATTTCCTCCATCTTTCACTTTGTCTCTTTGTCCTCAAGTTCTCAAGTTTTCAAAAATTATACTTTAACCTCATAGCTTTACAAAATTACACTTTTGCCCCACTAAAAATTACACTTAGGCCCGTAAAAATTTCACTTAAGCTCATAAAAATTTCACTTAAGCCCATAGAAATTTTTCGATATTACAGCCATGGCCACCCCCACGGTGACTGCCACATCCACATCTTTGGCTAACACCACCTCGTGTCTTAGGTGGCATGATTCTCCTATACATAATATTCAAATTGTCTTACCATACGAAACAAAATAGGATACACTACAACAAAAATGATTTGTTGAGGCATCTTTTTTAGGGCATTTTTTAGAAAGTGTCATCTAAAATACCATTTTAAGGCACAATCTAAAAAAGTGCCCCAATACAATAACTTTAATGAGGCACAACAATTAAGTGCCCTATAAAATACTATTTTAAGGCACAATTTAAAAAAGTGCCCCAATAAAACAATTCTAATGAAGCACGACAATGAAATGCCCTAATAGACAAATCTAAGTGTAAATCTAATAGGGCAAAATTTTTTAAATGCTCTATTAAAATAATTCTAACAAGACACTCTGATGAAATACCCTAATAGACAAATCTTAAGTGCCCTAATAGAATAATTCTAATGAAACTTAGATATACTATTGTTGACGTTCAGACTTGGTCGACGATTATTTGTTGGCTCGTTCTAGTGTGATGGATTCTAGAGAGGGAGAACAGGGTTCTTGGTTCAACGCCTTGACCCGTCGACCCTTCCCTGCAAAGATACTCCGATGCCCAAGTCAGTGAGCGAGCTAGTAAAAATGTGCAAGGTATTTGTTTTTGGATCAAGAAGAACATACCCTCGCTCTCAGAAGAGCTGGCCGATATATATCCTCAGACATGTCTCACTGCCTCCCATGTACGTATATAGATGATGGGATGGGATAGCCGGCATTAGCAGGGACGGCGATGCAGCAACAAGGTGCCGATGAGACCCTCATTAATGTGAATGGGATCCGTCATTAATGAGGATGGGATCTGAGGTGAACGCCCGAAGACCCAGGCGCGGCTGTAATGATGTTGTTGCAAAGGAGCCAGGATGGGACTGGCATGGGCTAGCCAGATGGGCCGAGAAAATGGGCTTGATCAGTCCTACTAGGGCAGCCTTTGGCCTAATGATATACCGTGGCTTACATCCTTTCTGTTACGCGAGCTAATCGGCTGAGCTAAAGGACCACAAGGATCGCTGAGAGCTCACTCAAAATGTAGCTGGGAGCTCGCCCGAATACATTGATAAGTTAGAGGCATTACAGCGAGCTCGCTTGGTCCTACTGCATGAGCCTGGGCTCTAACAACGTGCGTGCTCGCTTTGATGGGCGTAGCTCGAGGTCTTCTGGATCTCAAGCGGTTGGGCTGGCCCACCGAATTAAGTCCAGCCCACATGCAGTAGAGTGGAAAGTACATGTAACAACTATAAAATAAACATAGACACATATATTAATAAGATGATGTGTAGATTAGGTGGTCATGCATGTGTAAGAAGAAGGAAAGGTTCATGGTTCAAGCTGAGGGAGAAGTAAGTTAGAGTTAAGAGAAATCCTTGTGGGGGATATGAAAAATAAATTTATAGTGATTTTTGAAGCATTTTTATGTGTCGCAACTATTACAGGTACTTTTCGCTCTACTGCATGTGGGCTGGACTTAATTCGGTGGGCCGACCCAACCGCTTGAGATCCAGAAGACCTCGAGCTACGCCCATCAAAGCGAGCTTGAGTGTTGTTAGAGCCCAGGCTCATGCAGTAGGACCAAGCGAGCTCGTTGTAATGCCTCTAACTTATCAACGTATTCGGGCGAGCTCCCAGCTGCATTTCGAGCGAGCTCCCAGAGATCTTTGTGGTCCGTTGGCTCAGCTGATTAGCTCGCATAACAGAAAGAATGTAAGCCACAGTATATCATTAAGCCAAAGGCCGCCCCAGTAGGACTGATCAAGCCCATTTTCTCGGCCCATCTGGCCGGCCCATGCCAGTCCCATCCTGGCCCCTTCGCAACAACATCATTACAGTCGCGCCTGGGTTTTCGTGCGTTCACCTTAGATCCCATCTTCATTAATGGTGGATCCCATCCACATTAATGAGGGTCTCGTCGTCACCTTGCTGTTGCATCGCCATCCCCGCCAACGCCGGCTATCCCATCCCATCATCTGTATACGTATAGGGGAGGCAGTGAGACATGTCCAAGAATATATATCGGCCAGCTCTTCTGAGAGTGGGGGTATGTTCTTCTTGATCCAAAAACAAATACCTTGCACATTTTTACTGGCTCGCTCACTGACTTGGGCATCAGAGTATCTTTGTAGGGAAGGGCCCGGGTCAAGGCGTTGAACCAAGCACCATGTTCTCCCTCTCTTGAATCCATCACACCAGAATGGGCCAACAAATTATCGTCGACCAAGTCTGAACGTCGACAACAACAAACTTAAATTTATAGTTATTTTTGAGGCATTTGTAAGTGCCTCAATAAGTTTTTAGGGCACAATTATACATGGCATTATTATTAGTGCCCTAATAGTTAAAATGCCCCAATAAACTATCTATTAAGGCATTTTTAAATGCCTCTTAATTCAAAATTTGTTGTAGTGATACCAAATAACATAAAACTTCCCATACACTGTTAAGCTCAAGGGTAAGTAAATAAGATTTTGATGATAACAAAAATATTTCTATGATAACAAAAATATTTCTATGATATAAATGTATTTTATTAGTTTCTTGTGAAGTAAAAGATATGTTTTTCGTGTATATGTATCTTAGGTCTATTGATATTTTAGCCTAAGTTGACTAAAGTGAGACATAATGTTTAAATCTTGTTGTAAGCCATTTAGGTTGACTGGAGTTGTTCTTCAATCGACCGAAATTGGCCAGAAAGTTTGGCCTCATGTCTTAGGTCGACCTAGCCTTCGACCAAAGTTATGCGTTTGGCCACTAGACAACTTCAATCAACCGAAGTTGTGTTTTAGGTTGACCGAAGTTCAACGATCGTGTTTGATTGTACTTATTTTATGCATATATTTTTATTGCATGCTAAGGGTATATTTTTGCAAAATGTTTTTTACCTTATACTTTAAAATTATCTCTTGATTTTCCCATGAATATCTCTTTTTGAAAACAAGGCTCTTTGACTTCTCTTTTTTCAAATTCCTGTTTCTAACTTAAGCTTTTTGTCTCAAAAAGTTTATGGCTAATTTTGTTTTCAAGTTGTCTCCCCATCTTTTTCAGATTATCTTTTTGAACAATGATTTTTCTCTAATGTGTTGTGTTAGCCAAGATTCCTACATGTTGTGCTGTGTAAAAATAAGGATAAAAAAATCCAAAAGAAGCAAATAAAAGCGGAAATGAATGAGGATGCTGGCGGCAAAAATTACCGCCAGCTGGCAGCCTTACAGTCGCGAGAAGCAGGCTCGCAGCTGCTAGCCCCGAGCTGCTCGCGGACGTAGCGGCAAGCATCGCGAGACTGCTGCCTCGCAGCTGTTTGTCACGAGGCACAGTTGCCTCGCGGTAAGCCTCGCGGCACTGTTTGTCGCAAGGCACAGCGGCCTTGCGGCTGTGCTTGCCACAAGGATCGGCTGCCTCACGGCGACTTCGTAACAACCTCCCCATTTTCTTTGACTTTAATCCATTCAGTAGTCACCACGTGTCGACAACCACCCTTGAGAATCGTGCCCTATAAATACCCAGCTACAAGAAATTAATGGGGACTTCCAACTTCGGTAAAATCGTGACACTTTGAATACACTTTACTCTTTTTTCATGAAGATTCATCGGGATTCAGGACTGACTTTGGCATCGGAGGGTCTTCGTGGGGAAGATTCCTGCGAGCCTTCTAACCCATTTTCTCAGCATTAACAGGGTTAAATCCTTGTGGCGAACCTAGCGGCGAAGGTAAAGTCTTGCGGCGAACCTAGCAGCGAGGACCAAGAGCCAAGACCTTGTGGAAAGAGCTAGTGGCAAAACCTCGTGGCGAGAGCTAGTGGCAAGACCTAGTGGCAAGACCTCGTGGTGAGAGCTAGTGGTAAGACCTCGTGGCGAGAGCTAATGGCAAGACCTCGTGGCAAGAGCTAGTGGTAAGATCTTGTGGTGAGAGCTAGTGGCAAGACCTTGCGGCGAAAGCTAGTGGCAAGACCTCGTGGCGAGAGCTAGTGGCAAGACCTTGCGGCGAAAGCTAGTGGCAAGACCTCGTGGCGAGAGCTAGTGGCAAGACCTTGCGGCGAAAGCTAGTGGCAAGAACTAGCAGCAAATCCTTGTGGCAAGCATCCTAACAGCAATCTCCCTTGAAGCAACATCTCTTACGGCAACCTAACTTCACCCGACACCAAGCTCGACTGGACCCCACATCACAAATTTCAATTGTTGTATTTTGGCAACAACAATTTGGCGCCGTCTGTGGGAAATGCAACAAAAAGCCAATTTCAGCACAAAATGCCGAGAGGGACAAAATCAGCCAGTTAGGCGAGCCCGCCTGACCCCACCCGAAGGAGCGCTCATACCAAAATGGGAGCCACGAAAAGCTCCTACCAGGTGCACTCTACAGTACCAGAACTTTCAATAGATCACCCTAACAACGAAATGCGTTCCGGGAACTTTCCTGTGCTCGAATGCAACCATACCACCGGACTAGGGGACATGGAGCATTTAGAATGAGGAGAAGCACACATAGATGGATTGAGGAGATACGCGACAGGGCAAGAGGAACAAGTCCCCCATGCAGTGCCCGTCAGTCAGGAACCACGCTCATTTGGACAATCTTCAATTCCAAATGAAAACCTCGTGGGGACTTCAAGAATAGCTCTACCCACGGTTTTACTCTCAGATTATGAACTATTGTAGAAGAATTTTGAGGAGCTGAAGAAATAGAATGACGAACTCAAAATGTCCAATGAGGAGAATATGAGAAGACTATAGGAAGTCATTGCTTTGTTATGTGAACTAAGGCCGGACATTCACATTCCCCACATGGGACAAATCGATACAAGGGTAGAACATCGGAGATCCCAGGACAACCCTTCAAGAACCTCTCAGCAAGGGACAAGAATCAGAACTCCAGGGCTAAATAGCCAAGTCCCAAAAGTAACGGACTCGAGATGGAAAAATTACAGGAGGGCGAGAAAAGCTCCCACGTATAGAGAGACAGCGGAAAACACCTACTCGGGAGTGCCTCATGACTCATCTCTTTGCCAAAATGAAAAGAAGTAGGAAACACTCAGCATGTCTGACATTAAACGCCTCATAGAAGAGGTGCTAGAACAAAAGCAGGTAATGATGATACCAAAGGTAACTCTCTCGAAAGGGTTCCCTCTATCTGAGGAACTCCAAAGGCAACCAGTACAACTAGGGTTCGAGCTACCGCACCTTTCGATATACTCGGGAAGGCAAGACCCCGAAAAACATTTACAACATTTTGTCGCAATAGCTGTGCTACATGGATGGAATGAGGTCACGAGGTGCAGGGCTTTCCCACTCTCCCTAACAGGACAAGCTCAACAGTGGTTCACCGAATTACCAGCACGGTATATACGATCATTCGAACAGTTGAAGAAAGAATTCTTAAATGCATTCTCTGTCTATCTCCCGAAGAAGAAGAATGCAATATATCTAATGAGCTTACAGCAAAAGCCAAATGAATCCCTGAAGCAATACATCGAGCTATTCAGAGCCACGATGCAGGAAGTAAGAGATCTCCCAGTCGGGTTAGCGGTGTCAGCCCTACTAAACGGAACTACGTATGCCTCGCTTAGAAGATCCTTAGCTTTCTTCGAGCCAAATTCAGTGACTGAGTTGTTCAATCAAGCAAAATAGTTTGTCACCCAAATGAAAATTTTGGACGTAGGGGAAAATAATAGAAGAGGAAGGGAAACCCAGCCCGAAGTGCGAAGGACCTTACAAAATCCAAAAGATGATAGACCCCAACAGGTGCAGACTACCGACACCACAAAGCGAGGTTATAGGAAAAGCTTGGAACATCGTGCACCTCGAGAGGTACTTCTCGGCTTTAGCCCCAGGGGAAGGGACGAAGCACGAGACGTAGAGTCAAGCCTGTCATCAGAAGCATTACTCGACCCGGTCAGAGGCCAGAATTGTCTTTAATTTTCCATTGTAATAACATCCCCCGATAAATAAAAGAATATATCCCATGTATTCCCGTAGAGTAGGTAAAACTATAAGCTGAACCATGTAAAATCTGCAGAAGCCCAGATTATTTGTATGTGTCATGCAGGTATGGCGGCTCAAGCACAGCTCGCTTCCAATAGGTCAAGTCACCTAGCAGCAATCTGGTGCCGATGACCACGGGTTGGCCCGGGATTACCAGAACATCCGATGCCTATGCCCGCAGACTTACCCGAATCCCTCGTTTGAATTCAGTGCTATGCCTTTTTGGCTAGACCTGACTCATTGGTTGATCTGGTGCCTAGGTCTCCCGGCAAACTCGGATGTCTGGTAGGAATCCCGTGCTGGACCACTGGCCAAACCCAGATTCCCTAAGGTAGACTGGTCCTAGGAAGGCGGAAAAGAAGTGAAATGATCACCTGAAAGCTCTAGCATAAGACCGCTCCCGAAGGTCAAGTCGCCTAGTGGCAATCTGGTGCCGATGACCTCGAGCTGGCCCGGGATCAACAGAAGATCCAATGCCTATGCCTGTAGACTCACCCGGATCCCTCGTGTGAGTTTGGTGCTATGCCTTTTTGGCTAGACCCGACTCCTTGGTTGATCTGGAGCCTAGGTCTCCCAGCAAACTCGGATGCCTGGTAGGAATCCCGCCCCCGGCCACTGGCCAAACCCAGATCCTCTGAGGTAGACTGACCCAAGGAAGGCATGAAAAGACAACAACCCTATGACAACTCTTCCATGACCCCGCTTATCGGAGTTGAGTCATCCAATTGTAATTTGGCGCCTATGACCACGAGTCAACCCGGGATTATCAGAACATCTGATGCCTATGCCCGTAGACTCACCCGGATCCCTCGTTTGAGTTCGGTGCTATGCCTTTTTGGCTAGACCCGACTCCTTGGTTGATCTGGTGCCTAGGTCTCCCGACAAACTCAGATGTCTGGTAGAAATCCCGTGCTGGATCACGGGCTAAACCCAGATTCCCTGAGATAGGCTAACCCCGAAAGACAGACATGGAGAACACAATAGCTAGAGCGCTATGATCCATCATGGGATCACCGGATGCTCTGGAGACTGTGCCCGTAGGCTCGTCGGGATCCATTAACTGAGTCCGGTGCTATTCTCCCGAGCTAGACTCAACTCCTTAGCTGATCCGACGCCTAAACCTCTCGGCAAGCTCGGACACCCAACAAGAACTCCTCAGTGGAAATTATCCCCCGAGGGCATGGTTGCCCAGAAGACAATTTGGTACCTAAAGCCCTTAACTGACGTAAGATCTTCGGGTATCCTGGAACCTTTGATTGAATTTAGGTGCTAGACCCGACTCTTTAGTTGATATTCTACTCTTCAATTTTGTCTAAAGACAAAATAAAAGAGTGGGGGGCAATTGTTGTGTCGTGTAAAAATAAGGATAAAAAAATCCAAAAGAAGCAAATAAAAGCGGAAATGAGAAGTAGGCTTGCGGCTGTTAGCCCCGAGCTGCTCGCGGACGTCGCGGCAAGCGCCGCGAGACTGCTGCCTCACGGCTGTTTGCCACGAGGCACAGTTGCCTCGCGACACTATTTGCCACAAGGCACAGCTGCCTTACGGCTGTGCTTACTGTGAGGCTTTGTCGAGAGGACCGGCTGCCTCGCGGCGGCTTCGTAACAACCTCCCCATTTTCTTTGAATTTAATCCATTCAGTAGTCGCCACGTGTTGACAACCACCCTTGAGAATCGTGCCCTATAAATTCCCAGCTACAGGACATTAATGGGGAATTACAACTTTGGTAAAATCGGGACACTTTAAATACACTTTACTCTTTTTTTGTGAAGATTCATCGAGATTCGGGACTAACTTTGGCATCGGAGGGTCTTCGCGGGGAAGATTCCTGCGAGCCTTCTAACCCATTTTCTCAGCATTAACAGGGTCAAATCCTTGCGGCGAACCTAGTGATGAGGGAAAAGTCTTGCGACGAACCTAGCAACGAAGGTAAAGTCTTGCGGTGAACCTAGCGGCAAGGACCAAGAGCCAAGACCTTGTGGCGAGAGCTAGTGGCAAGACCTCGTGGTGAGAGCTAGTGGTAAGACCTTGAGGCGTGAGCTAGTGGCAAGATCTCGTGGAGAGAGCTAGTGGAAAGACCTCGTGGCGAGAGCTAGTGGCAAGACCTTGCGGCGAAAGCTAGTGGCAAGACCTCTTGGTGAGAGCTAGTGGCAAGACCTCGCGGCGAAAGCTAGTGGCAAGAACTAGCTGCAAATCCTTGGGGCGAGCATCCTAACAGCAATCTCCCTTGAAGCAACATCTCTTACAGCAACCTAACTTCACCCGACACCGAGCTCGAGTGGACCCCACATCACAAATTTCAATTGTTGTATTTTGGCAACAACACTACACCTGTTGTTGGAGACTAAAAAAGGTTGAAAAGTTTTCAAATTTGAAAATCATTTTATGCCCCTCTATGTAATAACTAGTTATTTGAATATGTCTATATATAAAGAGTGAGTATTAAGGCTTCAAAATAGATAAGAACAAACTATTGATAGAGCATTCAAACAAGAGTGAGAAGACTCAAGTACTTGAAGTGTGCTGGATGGAATTCTCAATTGTTTGTGACTTATTTGGTTTGTCTCAAGTTGTATGTTTGTTATTTTTACTCACTTGTTGTGTAAGGAGATTATATTTGCTAGCACTACGCTAGTTCTTGTTTAGGCAAAGAATTGTATGTTAGTTCTAGCTCCAATTAAAAACTAGTGTTGATTCTCTCTAGAAGAACCTTAAGCTTAGTCTTAAGATAAAGGATTAGACTCTTTAAAGAGATGAACCTTTATAAAATTCTCTTGTTCTTTGTAGTTGTTTGATTTAAATTTTCATATACTTGCTCAATCACATTTTATTAAGATCACAAAAATTAAGAGTTTTCAACAAGAGCTAAAATTACAAATTTTTGAAAAAGCCAATTCACCCCCCTCTTGGGTATTTTTTTTAGGCAACAATTGGTGTCAGAGTAGGTATATAATCTATTTTAGTTGTCTTTACTCTTAATTGTGATTTTCTCTTCATTTTACATTATGGCAGCCATTATTGGTAATGGTACAACCAAAGGTCAGTCCACAAATAGATCTCTACTATTCAATAACACTAACTACACCTATTAGAAAGCTAGAATGAAAATTTATGTTCAAGTAAATGATTATGATGCATGGAAAGCCATAACTAAGGGTGTAGAAATGCTTACCACTATAGAAGATGGGGAAGTAGTCCCAAAACCTAAGGAAGATTTTGATGAAGAAGATATTAGGAAGGCACAAAGTAATGCAAAAGCAATGAACCTTTTATATTGTGCATTTACTTTCACCCATTGAATTTAATAAAATCTTATGTTGAGATATTGTTAAAGAAATATGGGATATATTGTAACACCCCCCTCTCCTAGAACTGCCCAAGAAGAGGTGCTACGGGGAAAATAAAATAAAACTAACTGATAAACTAAAATCTGACACCATAATGAATATCTCAATCAACTGAAATAAAACTCTGAGTCAATACAAACTGAAAAGCATAAACTATGCCTAAGGGACAATCCCTCAACTGAAATTTAAAATAGATCTAAACTGACAAAACACTATAAAACTCAATAGACTCCCAAACATCTTTTATCTTGAGCGGCTCCACGTACACACACTATAGACCACTACTGCTAGGCCCTATATCTGGTACTCTCCCGCTAGAACCTAGAAGGGTGAAGAGTACAAGGTGAGCTACAAAGCTCAGCAAGTAATAAGCTAGAAAGAATAATTGAAGCTGAATCGAAGAATATCAGTACTAATAAATAATTCACTGAACTTGTACTGTATAATCCATGTTTGTTTGCATTCAAAAAAAATGTAATGCACATAAATTGTAAACTAAATACAGGTATGCAACTTGGCTCATACACCCACATAATCTGATAAAACATACCTGACTAATCTGAATCCTGTAAACAGAAAAACTATAAGCACATAGTGTGGGCAATTTGCCCCTAGCCCCCTGGTGGCCACCAGGCGGGCAACTCATAAATTGAGCTGAAACTGAAACTGGTGGGATCCCCACACACTAATGCAATGCAATGTTCACATACATGCTAGCACACGATATGTAGTGCTCCATATAAAGTCATGCTCAATGCTCATACCAAAATATATGCACACAATCTCACAAAGTAATGCTGAACATGTCATAATAAATACTAACCATGCAATCTGATCTTCAGTATATTGGAATACACAGATTCTATGAATTATGGTATAGGCATGATTAAGTTGATAGATTCTAGCATTTAAATTCAATATTTGGAGGTATTGAATACATTACTTTAATTAAAACTTGGATTAAAACATCACTGGAAGTTTAAATTGGATTTCTGGAAAAGCTATCCAGATATCAGGTAGGATATCCAAATATGATGAAAGACATCCAGATATGAAGAAGGCTCATCCAGATACACTGGCATTCAAAGTAAAAGATATTCGGATATGCTGGGATGTATTCAGATATGAACTAGGACATCTGAATCGGGACTATTCAAAGCAAAAGATAGTGGGATTAAATCCTAGAGCGATAAAACCGGGGATTGGTTGTGACCTGAACAGGACAATACATTGCTATGTGGACCCCGACCATTACAACTTCTTCCTTCTGTTGTGCAGGCACCAAAATTGGAATTAAAACTCTTGTCAGATTATTTAAAGTATGCGTTCTTAGGGGAAGGAGAAACTCTTCCAATGATAATCTCCAAAAAGCTCTCCATTTTGGAGGAAGAAAAATTAATTTGGGTGCTTAGAGAGTATAAAGAAGCTATTAAATGGACCACCATTGACATTAAGGGATTGATCCCTTTTACATGCATGCATAGGATACTATTGGAAGAGGATTGTAAGCCTTCTAGAGAAACCCAACATAGACTAAACCCACCCATGATGGACATGGTAAAGAAAGAAATCTTGAAACTTCTAGATACAGGTATGATCTATCCAATTTCTGATAGCAAATGGGTAAGTCTGATTCAGGTTGTCCCAAAGAAAACAAGTATAACAGTGGTTAAAAATTCTGAAGGTGAGATGGTACCTACTCGTGTTGAAAACGGGTGGTGGGTGTGTATCGATTATAGGAAGCTAAATGCATCCACTAGGAAAGATCACTTCCCCATCCCATTTATTGACCAAATGCTTTAACGTTTGGCAGGTCGTACTCATTATTGTTATCTTGATGGTTATTCAAGTTTTCATCAGATTCCAGTTGCACCGGAGGACCAAGAGAAAACTACATTCACGTGTCCATTTGGCACTTTTGCATATCGACGAATGCCATTTGGACTTTGTAATGCCCCTGCTACATTTTAGAGGTGTATGGTTAGTATATTTTCAGATTATGTGGAGAACATCATAGAGGTATTTATGCATGATTTTACAATCTATGATGATTCTTTTGATACATATTTAACTAACCTCACAAAAGTGCTTAGAAAATGCATAGAACCAAACCTAGTTTTGAACAATGAAAAGTGTCACTTTATGGTTGATCAAGGCATTATTCTAGGCCATATTGTGTCCTCTAAGGGAATTAAAGTTGATAAAGATAAGATATAAATTATTAAATCTTTGCCTTACCCCACAAATATGCGGGAAGTTTGTTTTTTTCTTGGACATGTAGGATTCTATCAACGCTTTATCAAAGATATTCCCAAGATCACTCAACCCCTATGTAGGCTGTTGGAAAAAGATCTGGTTTTCGAATTTGATGAGGCGTGCAAAGGAGCATTTGATAAATTGAAAGATATGCTCACTTCAACACCAATTATCCAGCCACCGAACTGGAGTCTTCCATTCAAAATCATGTGTGATGCAAGTAATTATGCAGTTGGTGTTGTGCTTGGACAAAGAGTTTGAAAAGCCCATCACGCCATTTACTATGCCTCCAGGACACTTGACAATGCACAAAGCAACTATTCAACAACTAAAAAAGAACTTTTAGCTATTGTTTTTACTTTGGAAAAATTCCATTCTTATTTGCTTGGCACTAGAGTAATTATTTATTCTGATCATGCAGCTCTCAAGTACTTATTTTCAAAGAAGGAGGCGAAACCTAGACTCATTAAATGGATTCTCTTGCTACAAGAATTTGACTTGGAGATACGTGATAAAAAAAGGTACAGAAAATTTGGTTGCTGATCATCTCAATAGATTAACCACAAGTGAAGAGCCATCACCATTAAAAGACAACTTCCCAGATGAGTATCTCTTTTCTATTCAAGAGACAGTCCCCTGGTATGCTGATATAGTTAATTATTTAGTTAATTATTAGAACACTACCAGATGACTTGTCTAGAGCTTAAAAAGAAAAGATAAAAAGTGATGCTAAATATTATGTTTGGGATGACCCTTACTTGTGGAAACATTGTTCTGACTAAATTATTCATAGGTGTGTATCTCAGCAAGAAATTCCATCCATTCTAAAATTTTTCCATTCATTAGCATGCAAAGGACATTTTGGTCTTAAGAGAACAGCCCGTAAGATATTAGAGTGTGGATTGTTTTGGCCCACTTTATTTCGTGATTCGTATATGTTTTTCAAGTCTTGTGAACAATGTCAGAAAATAGGAAACATAGGGCATAGAGATCAAATGCCACTTACCCCTATTCTTGTTTTTGAAATATTTGATGTATGGGGTATTGATTTCAGGGTCCCTTTTCCCTCTTCTTATAATAATGTTTACATCATTCTTGCTATGGATTATGTTTCAAAATGGGTAGAAGCTAAGGCTACTCGGACTGATGATGCTAAAGTGGTTGTAGATTTTGTCAAATCTCATATTTTTGTTAGGTTCGAGACACCAAAGGCTATAATTAGAGATCGCGGGACTCATTTTTGCAATAGAGTGGTATAAGCCTTATTAAAGAAATACAATGTTATCCACCGCATCTCTATTGCTTACCACCCGCAAACACGTGGAGAAGCTGAGGTATCCAATAGAGAAATCAAATCCATACTTGAAGACTATCAACCCAAATAGGAAGGATTAGAGTCTAAGGCTTGATGATGCACTTTGGGCTTATAGAACAGCCTACAAAACTCCTATAGGTATGTCTCCATATCGTTTGGTATTTGGAAAACCATGTCACCTTCCAGTGGAGTTAGAACGCAAACCATATTGGGCTGTCAAGCATTGCAATATGAAAATGGATGAATCGGGTGAACAAATGAAATTACAATTGCAAGAGTTGGAGGAAATCAACAACGATGCCTATGAGTGCTCAAGGATTTACAGAGAAAAGATGAAGGCCTTCCATGATCAAATGATCTCTAGGAAAAAAATTTCTATTAGTCAGAAAGTTCTACTTATCATTCACGACTTAAATTGTTTCCAAGTAAGTTGTGTTCTCATTGATAGGACCTTTTGTTGTTACTCATGTCTTTCCTCATGGTGCAGTGGAGATAAAGAGCCTCAAGACAAATACGGTGTTCAAGGTGAATGGCCATCGACTTAAGCACTATTATGAGTCATTCCAGGTTGAGGACGTGGAGGTGGTGGTATTGACTGACCCAGTTTACATGGATTAAAGTGGCTGTACGTCGGGCAAATGACATTAACTAAATGCGCTTCTTGGGAGGTAACCCAAGTGTGGTGTAAGAACCGTGATCAGATTTGTTCTCTACCTTTTTCCTTTCTTCTTTGTGTGTTTTTAACCCATGTGTGCTTAATTTTACTCTTCTTTGCATGACAAGCTTACATTGGGGACAATGTAAGGTTTTAATGTGGGGGGGATGACTTAGGTTTCATTTTTATGGGTGTTCTTTTTAATTTTCATGCGTCATTTTTAGTTTGTTTTATGTGTCTTGGATAATTCTTTCTCTCAAGAATTTTGGAGGTCATATTTGCTATAAGTTGTGATTGATTAAGAATGAGGATTGAAGCATGTTTTAGTTGAGATAACTAGCTGCATAAGCGGATTTTATCATGGTTGATCGAGTTTGAGAGTGAGTATGCAAATTTGGTACCCTTCAATTTTGTTGTTTTTATGGAAACATGATGAACTCTTGTGTGATTTATCTTTCAGCGTGATTCTTGAGTTAAATTTGAGCAATATCTCATTAAATTGGATTATGCACATTTGTATCATGGTAATATTGAAGTACATATGTCTTAAAAAAATTTGCAGATGATGTGATTGGCATGAGTGGTGAATGTTGTACCATTCTTGAGATTGTTCCTTCTACTTCTAGTCTTAAATAAGGGGAATATGAACGAGATGGAGCATAAAATACACTCATTTATTTTCCAAAAAAAAAAAGGGAATATGAACGAGATGGAGCATAAAATGCAATAAAAAAAAAAAAAACTCGTTTTCTACCTTGTTTGTAGTAGGAGGCAAGGGGATGATTTTAGGTTTGGTTAAGCATGAATCACTTATATTAGTTGCAAAGTCTATGAATCTGATCAAGAAGTGTGTATGGATATGCAAACATGATGTGAGTGTGCTTAGTTCTCTTTAGTTTGGTATTGTTTACCTTTTACTTATGAGTTCATGTTCAATTGAGAATTACATGAAAAGGAGTTGTGTTTTGAAAATTTTGATTTTTAAATTTGTGGAAAAGTTTTTAACGGATCTTGTTATGCTGTTTTTTGGATAAGATTGCCATGATAGAATAAGTTTATGTTGTCTTGTGATTTTCAGCTTATCATGACATGTCTCTTAAGTTCTTGGTTTGTATTAAATATGATGTCATGGGTCTAGATTTTACGAGTTTGGGATTTCTTGATTTTGTTGTGAGCTTAATTTTGCTTAAGGGCAAGCAAAAGCTAAGTGTGGGGGAATTTGATAAGTGTATAATTTTATGTATTTATTTCCCTTAGATATGGTCTCTTAGGTGATTTTTATGCCTTATCGTGCTGATTTATGCTTATTTTTATGATTAAGGCAATTGTAGGTTAGAATAAATTGGGCTTTTACTTAGAAAATTTTAGCTTTTTAATATTTTGACCTTTTAGATTTCCTACAGATTTTTGACCATGTAAGAGTTCAAGAACATGAATGAAGGCTATAGAGATTTTGTAGAGGACTTCTTAGGCTTTCAAGAATGGTATTATTTGTCCAAATCTGAGTTCATTTGAGCCTCCAAACATTGCTTCAACGTTAGGGCCAAAAAGCTGGGTCAAATCCTAATTGGATTAGAATTCTGCACGAATACTGAATCTTTAAAAGGATATAACTTGAGCTTATGATCTCCAAATCGAGTGATTCAAAAGCTTAAAGTCATGTAAACATTCTGAACTACAATTATTAAGAAGGGGATGAAGCCCAAAAAGCTTTTTCTCTAACCCAAAATGGGCTCATAAGTTACTGGAGTCTAGGAAGCCCTAATCTTTTGATGATTTGGATTCTTTGTTGGGGGCTATTTAAGGTCTTGATCCAATCTCAAGAAAAGGGGAACGTCTAGGAAGAAAAAGAGGTAGAGAATCACATCCAAGAGGAGAGAGAAGCACTATTTTCATATTTTCTCTTCTTTTTGTGTTCTTTCTCTCATTATGTGTGGCTAAACTTTGCTTTTTCAGTAGAAGGATATTTTGAAGCCTTGGCGAAGAACATTATGAGATCTTTTTAAGATTATTTTCAATCTAATTTTCTCTTGAATATTCATGTATCTTCTAATTTAATATTTATGATTATGTGTTTTGATTGTGTAGACGACCGCTATTCAATTCTTGACGCGTGATCAATTGCTAGATTGAATACCAAATCCGTAATTGTTTGGTCTTTCTTGCATAAGCAACAAATAGGGTTGATGATTATGGACAAGTTTTCGTTCAATTCCTAGGGAGTACATGTGCTGAATTAAATAAACCGAGCTTATGTGTTTATTGTTAAGATTCGTTCTTGTTTTCACAAAGTTTAATGCTGCATTTGGATTAAATTCTAGAGAGCTTGTTCTAGAGTTGTTTGAAGGTAAAGCTTGATTGAAGAGCTTGTTTTAATTAACTAAGAAGTAAGGGAAGCATTGAAAGAACAAAGCTTGTGTTCTTGTATTCAAGGAAAATTAGTGACTTTGGCATCAATGATCAGTGTCATAACCATTAGTGGATAAATCCCTTCTATCGGAAGCATTTCTATTAATTACTTTAATCTTCTTACATTCTGATTTGCCTTATTAATTTAAAATAATATTCCATTTTTAGTTGTTTAGATCCACATTTTAAACCCCCCCCAATCGTTTCTTCTATCTATTTTAATTTTTCAAAGGAATAGATCTAACCAATCCCTGTAAATATGACTTTGCTCATCACTATCACAATTTACATTTTGAGAGCAAGAATTTATTATTTGTTGGATTCGACACCCACCATTTATGCAATCTTTGAACCCAAGGCAATATCAATACTTGTTGAATATGTTGAGTTCTCACTTAACAATGGCTAAGACAAGTACAAAGTCTGATAATTTTATTGATCAGGTGTCAGGTACTTATCTCTTTATATCTGATGTGTGTTGTTTAGTCCTAAGTATTGGATATTGGATAAGCCACTAGGCATATTTGCTTTAGTGAATCCTTATTTGTTGAACTAAGGCCTATTAGAAATGCTTCTATCACTCTCCCTGATCATACTCAGATATCAGTAGATTTTGTTGGCATCATGAAGATTACCCCACATATTATATTGGAAAATATTTTATATGTTCCTTAATTCAAGTTCAACCTAGTCTCTATAAGTGAATTAGTTGGAAAAAAATGACTTAAGTCCCAACTTCTCTTCTTATGCCTGTATTATTCAGGACACTCACAGCTTAAAGATGATTGGCAAAGGTGATTTGATTGAAGGCTTGTATGTTTTTGATCCCACCAATGATGCTTCTGGTGATAGGATGCCTAATAAGGGATGTATTTAAAACTTCATTATCGCTCATGTGATTGATAAGAGTACTTGGCATAATAGGCTAGGGCATTTATCTTTTAAGAAAATGGACACATTTAAAGATCAATTGTAGTATAGCAATGTTGGACGTGAGTTTTGTTTTGTGTGCCTTTAGTTAAACAAATAAGGCTTTCTTTTGTTTCAAATAATCACCTGTCCTCGTGTGCTTTTGAACTTGTGCATTGTGACACTTGGGGTCCTTATCATACGCCAACTTATGCTGGGCATCAATACTTTCTTACTTTAGTTGATGACTGCACTAGATTTACTTGGGTCTTCCTTATGAAACCCAAATCTAAGGCTAGGATAATTATTCCCAAGTTCTTCTCTTGAGTTGAAACTCAGTTTAGTAAGGTGATTAAAAGGTTCAAATTTGATAATGCTCCAAAATTACAATTTACTATGTATTTTGCCTCTAAAGGTATCATTCATCAATTTTCATGTGTTGAACGGCTTGAACAAAACTCAGTGGTGGAAAGGAAACACCAACATCTCCTTAATGTGGCTAGGCACTGTTTTTTTTAGTTCAGAATTCCTAAAAATTTTTTGGGGGACTATGTTCTTACTATTATATTCTTGATTAATAGGACTCCTGCTCCTATTCTACAAAACAATTCACCCTATCAGTTATTATATCAATCCCATGTGGATTACTTTTTTGTTAGGGTCTTTGGCAGCCTTTGTTTTGCCTTTACTCTATCTTCTCATCAAACCAAATCTTCTTCTCAAGCTACAACATGTGTTTTTATAGGATATCTTCCAAGTGTCAAGGGATATGAAGTGTATGATATTAACACCAATTTTTTTTTCATTTCCAGAGATGTGGTGTTTCATGAACACATTTTTCCTTTTCACTCTATTATTTTTCCTAATGAAGTTATAAATCCCTTTCCTAACATGGTTTTGCCTGTACCTTTATCTGATTTGCCTTATTATTCCTTTATTCCCTTGAATACCTCTTCAATCTTAATTGAGGATCAGTTTATCATTCCTACTTCTAATTCTGGTGGTTCTATTCCTATATCTATCCATAGGGCTTCTCGAACCATTAGACCTCCTTTTTACCTTCGTGACTATCATTGCAACCTATTGTCCCATAAACCCTTTCCTTCTACTCCATCATTCTATCCTTTGCAGCATTATCTTTCTTATTCTAAATTTTCCCCTGTTCACAACTCATTCCTTCTTAATGTTTCTTCCAATTTTGAGCCTCAATTCTATCACTAGGTTGTCCAATATCCTCATTGGAGATGCAATGGAAACTGAGTTGGATGCCATGCATTTGAACAACACATGGACTGTCACCTCATTTCCTTCTTATAAGCATACCATTGGGTGCAAGTGGATTTTCAAAATTAAGTATAAGTCAGATGGTTCCATAGTGAGGCATAAGGCTTGTTTAGTGGCAAAGGGATATACTCAACATGAAGGGTTGGATTTCTTAGACACTTATTCTCCTGTTGCAAAAACTAGTTACAATGAAGATCTTGTTTGCTCTAGCTGCTATGAAGCAGTGGGTTCTTGTTCAATTAGACGTTAATAATGCTTTTCTAAATGGAGATTTTTTTTAGAAGGTCTACATGGATTTACCTCTTGGGTATAAGCCTCAGGTTTCTGGTATTAAAGGGGAGAAGCAGGTTTGTCGATTACATAAGTCCATCTATGGTTTAAAATAGGCTTCTTGGTAGTGATTCTCAAAATTTTCTCACGCCTTTGATCAATTTGGTTTTCAATAGTCTAAACCTAATTATTCCTTGTTTACCAAAGGTAATGGCTTTTCTTTTATTGCTCTTCTTGTTTATATGGATGATATAATCATTATCAGTCCAAATTTGACCGTCATTAATTCTCTCAAGACATTTCTACATAGCCAATTTAAATTGAAGGATCTAGGTTGTTTGTGGTATTTCCTTGGATTAGAAATTGTTTAATTTAAGAATAGTATTTTTCTTTCTCAAAGACATTACACTTTGCAACTCTTGGAAGACACACGTTTTCTTGCTAGCAAACCTACATCTCTACCTATGATTCCCAATCTCAAATTGAGTTTGCATGAGGGTGAGTTACTTGAGAATTCTTCTCATTATAGACGTCTCATTGGCTGGTTACTTTACCTTACCATTTCCTGGCTTGATATCACTTTTGCGATTCACCAACTTAGCCAATGTGTCTCACCCTAGAAAGCCCCATCTCGATGTTGTCCATTATCTATTGCAGTACCTCAAAGCTACTCCGGGTCAAGGATTATCTTTTCCCGCTTCTTCTTCCTTACAGCTTAGGGCTTTCTCGAATGTTGATTGGGCTTCATGTTTGGACAATCGCCGACCAATTATTGGTTATTGTGTTTTTCTTGGTGATTCTTTGGTCTCATGGAAGTCTAAGAAACAAACTACTATGTCTCGTTCTTCAGCTAAAGCTGAATATCGTGCTTTAGCCTCTGCTGCTAGTGAACTTACTTGGTTTACTCAAATTTTGGTGGACTTTTAGGTTCCTCTCTCACCTCCTTCTTTGCTTTCTTGTGATAACCAAGTTGCTATGCATATTGCCAACAATCCGGTATTTCATGAATGTACCAAGCATATCGAGCTTGATTTCCATTTTTTTCGGGATAAAGTTGTGACTGGTCAGATCAAACTTTTTCCTATCCAGACACATCATTAATTGGCTAATTTGTTTACCAAGCCTCTCCCAGCGGCTCAATTGTTTTCCTTATTGTCCAAGATGGTCGTCCTCAATCCTCATGGTCCATCTTGAGGGAGAGTAACAGAGTTTATTGTATTACTGTATTTATGTATTTTGTTTTTGTTATATTGATGTTTTGTATGTTACTATTATTGCATTGTTTAGTTTGCTATATTGCTTTGTTGTTGTTAAACTAATGGCATTCTTGTAATTAGACGATGTATTAGTTCTAGGGTATTAAAGCCGAGTTCTATGAATAAAACGATTAATGAGGCATTTTATATCTTTTCTTTCTCTATGTTTTTGATAAACAAACCCTATTTATCATTATAGAAATTGGAATCAAAGGTTTTTGCTAGTTTTCCCCCACAATGTCACTTTCATGGTAGTTACCTTGATGCCACAAAATTTGCATGATACTAAATTAATTACAGGTAAATATCTTTATAGGAAAAGAAATATGGTATAGCAACCTATTTGTAATATTCTAAAACTTGATTTTCGAAAGATTTGAAACATAAGAATCTTACTCATCTACAAGTACATGGAGTTCTTTCTTTGCAATGTTTCTTGCTATGCCAACATGGTCAATGTTTTCGATTCCTACCAAGTAGCCAATGATATCTATAATTTGTGCATGAAATTAGAATTAGTAGTTGTTTTTAAATTATTGGTAATTATAAAATATTTTTTAATTTTTTTTATTAATTTCTCATACTTGTTAGTGTTGTGTTGTCATTCACCCTTGCATACATGATTTCTTGAATCATGAATAGGAATATATGACTTGGAATTTGAATAGCTTCATCATGTAATTTTCTCACAGATGTTATAATCATGAAATAAATTTTGTATTCATTAGAAAATAGTTGATACTGTCCTATTGTTACAATAACTTCGAAGTTTTTTATTGCAAATATAAAGTCATCGATTACTAGATGCCTGTATTTATTGATTTGATTTTTTATGGATTGTTGCATGCATTTTATTCTCCTTCAATTCTAAAAAAAAAAAAAAGAAAACACTTTAGGCTGCGTTCTCTTTGCTTTTCAATTTTTAATTTTGAATTTTGAATTCATTTTCAGTTTTTTGTTTTGATAGTCTGTTTTTAGAAAATTAAAAACGCGTTCTCTTTGTCATTTTAAAAAAATATTCCTCAAAACAGAAAATTAAAAAATGTGTTCTCTTTGAAATTTTAAAAATAATTTTTTAATTATATTTTATTCAATAAATTTAATTATTTAATAAATTAAAAATATTTAATATTAATATATTATTAAAAATATATATACATTTTAAAGTTAATGAATTTTATAATACTTTTTTCCATTACAATAATAAAATATGAATAAATAAAGAAATAAATGTATTTTGAGTTTTGAGTTTGTTTTGAATGAAAACACTCAAAAACAACTTTTTGTTGTTTAGAGTTTTCTTTACAATTTTTTTTTTTTGTTTTCAAAAATACATTTTTAAAAATAGTAAAGAGAACACGTTTTCATTATTTTAGAAAATTGAAAATTAAAAATGACTTAAAATAGTAAAGAGAACGTAGCCTTATGCTGCGTTCTCTTTACTTTTTAATTTTCAGTTTTGAGTTTTGAATTCATTTTCAGTTTTCTATTTTGGCAGTTTGTTTTTAGAAAATTGAAAACGCGTTCTCTTTGTTATTTTGAAAAACTATTTCTTAAAACAGAAAATTAGAAAATGCGTTCTCTTTAAAATTTTGAAAATAATTTTTTAATAATACTTTATTCGATAAATTTGATTATTCAGTAAATTAAAAATATTTAATGTTTATAAATTATTAAAAAAATATCTACATTTTAAAGTTAATGAATTTTGTAATATTTTTTTCTATTATAATAATAAAATATGAATAAATAAATAAATAAATAAATGTGTTTTGAGTTTTGAGTTTATTTTGAATAAAAACACTCAAAACAACTTTATATTGTTTTGAATTTTCTTTACAATTTTTTTTTGTTTTCAAAAATGCATTTTTAAAACAGTAAAGAGAACGCGTTTTCATTATTTTAGAAAATTAAAAACTAAAAATGACTTAAAAACAGTAAAGAAAACGCAATTTTAGTTTTTGTTTTAAACAATTTATAATTCTTATAACAGACCCAAAATTATATAATTGATAATTGCTAACTTACCTTTTCATCGATGAAAATCATGTCAAATCAAAGTAAATCATTGTTATTTTTTAGATTGATTGATTTCCACATTCTTGATATTATAATTTTTATTATCCAATCATCTCTTATTGGTTTCAAATCTTGAAGTAGTGTGTACGATATATTCACCTGTACGAAATTTAGGTTAATACAATTGGCAATGTATAATCACGTAGATGGTAATTGTTTTATATAGATGAGTATGTATATTAGTCATGTAAATGTGTGTTGGATGAATGTATAAAATTGAGAGTTAAAATTTATAAAGATAAAGTTTAGAATGAAGTAATTTATTCAAAATTTGTTCTACAATAAAATTTATAGATTTAGTTAATTAGCTTATGAACATTTGAACAAAGAATGGAATAGAAAATTATCGGACGATGGAGTGTGGTTTTAATAGTAATAAATATTTATAGATGAAAAATGTTACTTTAATATGTAAAGTTTAAGTGGAATAAAAATTTATTAGGTTTAATAATATTATTATATTAGATTAGATAGATTCAATATATGCATCTAACTACATTCAAATAATGTAAATATAGTTAATTAATAAAATAAATAATTTAAAATTTTAAAAATCTAAAAATTACCATAAAATTAGAAAAAAAATACTCATCAAAGAAGATATTAGATTCAATCAAGATTATATAGATTCAATGCATGTATCTAGGTACATTCAAAGCTTGTACATATAATTAATTAATAAAATAATAATGATTAAATTACAAAAAAATTCAAAACCTATAAATCACCACAAAATTAGAAAAATAACTTATTTTAATAGTAAAAAATATTTATGAATATGAAATGTTATTTGGATATATAAAGTTCAAGTGGATTAGAAAATTATTAGACTTAATAATATTATTAAATTAAATTAGATAGATTCAATGTATGTACCTAATTACATTCGAAGGATGTATATATAGTTAATTAATAAGATAATAATGATTAAATTAAAAATAATTTAAAAATTTAAAATATAAAAAATCATCACAAAATTAGAAAAATAAAATAATCATAGAAGAATAGTTACTTGGACGGGTCTTCATTTACGAGCTATTACTTGGATGTGTAAAATTCAAGAGAAATAAAAAAATATTAGGCTTAATAACATTATTAGATTAAATTAGATTAGATAAATTCAATTTATACACCTACATATATTCAAAGAGTATATATATAATTAATTAATAAAATAATAATAATTAAATTATTAAAAATCTAAAAATCACTACAAAATTAAAAAAATAAAATACTCATAAAAGAAGATTTACTCGAACAAGTTTTTATTTTCATCTTGTATACAAACCATAACTAATTAAGTAAATAGTATATTTTGTATCAATATTTCAAATGATTATATAATTTTATTAGTAATAAATAAATGTTTAAGAATACGAAGTATTACTTGATATGCAAAGTTTAAGTCGAATATAAAATTATTAGGTTTAATAATATTATTATTATTATTAGATTTAAATAGATAGATTCAATCTATCCAACTAGTTATATTTAAAAAATATACATATGATTAATTAATAAAATAAAATTTAATTTAAAAATTACTATAAAATTAAAAAAATAAAATACCCCCCCTTCTCTTCTCTCTCTCTCTCTCTCTCTCTCTCTCTCTATATATATATAGATAGATAGATGGAAGGATTTTGTGGTGGGGTCGAACTGGTCGGGGTTATGCAACTGACAAAGATGGGGAAATATGTGGTGGCCTTTGCAGGAGATGAGTGGAGTGGAGCGGGCAGTTGTGGTTACGAGCTTCAAATTTGTTTCGGTAATTGTCTGGGGATTAGGGTTTGAGGCTTAATTAGCACGACATTCGGTTTGATTTGGTTTTGGATAAGCTGAATCTCATCCTCTTCATGAACGCCTTCTTCGGAGGCATTCATTTCGGGGCGGGAAAAGAATGATTTCGTCGGCGTCTTGCTCGTTCACCTCCACTCTCCCTCCCGTTTCGCGGCGTGGTCGGTGCGTTGGCCACCGCCGCCGGTGGTTTCGATCTCCTGGCGCTAATCAATTTGTAGTATTTTTTCCGACTTCCGTTCCACAATATGTATCATGCTGTAAATCAAAATTCAGTTCGCTGCTTTCCTCCTCGAGTTCGATTAAAAAAGTGCACTGCGTCCGAGGGACGGCTGTGAGTTTGGCCGAAGAAGGCAATGGCGAAGAAGAATTTCAAGTGGTAACGGCCATTAGAAGCAATTACAACGACATAGTGATCCTGGACACTCCACAAGGCAGAATGTTACTTCTCGATTCCACCAGTACGTTCTGTCTCTAGGGCATTTAGCTTAATTCATTATGAATAAATTGATATGGGACGAAAAAGCCATGGACATCATCCACACGAAGGATTGGAGGTCTCTAATTGAATTCCTATACTGCAATTTCAACTCTCAATGGGAAAGGAATACAGTACTTTTTATTCTGTAGGTTCAGATGGTGTAAACAATCTGAACATAAATTATTGGTATGTAAACATGAAATATTTGAACAGACACATGACAGTTCTTTTTGTCAGCTTCTCAGTCTAATTTTTATTCGATTCCTTTTTCTCCTTTTTGTGGTTTATTATTCTGTTGTTCTATCAATTGTCGTGCATTACCTTCAACTCCCATAGGATTTGTTTTCACATCTAGCTAGATTAAGTGAATTATCTGGTTCTGGTTAAATTTGCTCTGCCCTTATTCTCGGTCCAGAGAATATGATGATTTTATGGTAATGGTTTAAATCTCAGTGCTATTATATTCCTGCATTAGGTATGCTGGGTACAACTACTATACCAAGTGTGTTAGAGTTATTGTTTGTGCCAATGCAGATAATGTTCACAGCATCTTTAACAGGGGACAAAAATGGACTGGTTCATATTGGGTATGAGAAAGTTCTTTCGTTTATATATATATTTTTATGTATATTTTCAGTTCATCTAACTACTCATGGATTGGTTGTTGATTAACTCTGCTATGATCCATCTATTTCATAGATGTTGGGGAATGATGACATATCTGTGAAGCATGGAAACCGCTTTGAGATGCCATTTCGGCGTTTCCGAACCGTTTTCCGTTTCGAAAACGGTGAAGACGTCCCGAAACGATTTTCGGGCCGTTTCTGTAAATTGCAAAATGTTTGGGGGCCGTTTCGCAATTTACAGAAAAATGTGGGAAATGTGTTTCCCATTAGAAACGCGTTTCCGGCGACCACGGTGAAGCAATCACTTGCAGCGAGGAAGATGAGGGTCGCCACTTACCAGATTTATAACTCGGGCCACTGAGAGACGCAGCTGTTAGATCGGAGGATGTAGCAGCGAGAGAGGCGAGACGGCGGTCGACGACGAGAGATGCGAGGCGGCGGTCGGCAGCGAGGGCGAGAGGTAAGACGAGTCGATGGTTAGAGGCAAGGCGGTGGCCAGAGCAGCAAGATAGGTGAGTCGATGCGTCGATGGTTGGCGACGAGTGGCGAGATGGGTCGGCAATTGACGGCGAGTGACAAGGCAACGAGATCGGTTGGTGACGAGAGCAACAGTCCTGGGTCGGCGACGGCGACAACAATGCTGCTCCAAACCTTCAGCTTCAACAAACAGGCTGCAAATTTGCAATTAGGGTTTGCAACTTATAATAATATTTATATCAAATAAATTATAAACTAATTTCACATACACCCTTATTTATTTTATTCTAACACTTATATTTTTAACTATTTTTCACATATATCCTTAAATTTTTTAAATTTACAACTTATCTCGCGTTTCTGTTTCCTACCTTTTTTAAAAAATGCCGTTTTCTCGTTTCCGTTTCGTATAAAAAACGTTTCCCGTTTCTATTTCTGTGCAACCTAGTGACATATACCATCCATATAGTTGTTTGGAACTTGGGATTTTTCACGTAGGTCAGTTTTTGAAAATGTGATTAGGTCCTCGAATGAATTTTGTAGTGATCAATTTTGTTTTACCTTCTTGTTATTTATTTATTATTTGGGTTGCGTGTGTGTTTTGGGGGGGGGGGGGGCATGGGGATTGTTTCAGAAATGGTCAATATTAAACATTACATTTTGAAATTGATCAAACTACTTATTTCTTCATGATTGACCTTCTATTGGTTTCTATACATTCCCAACGTGAAAGGACATCATGATTATTATTCTTCCTTTTTAGCTTTACCATGTCTTGTTCTTCCAATATAGACCTATATTTAGATTCTGCTACCTAATTTTATCATTTCTACTTATCATGCAGGATGAGTTTGCTAGCTTGCCTGCTATTGTACCACAAGGCCCTATTGCAATCCTTGGTTTGGTAATTCAATGATTTGTAATGTGGGGATTTCTTGTAACTATTTATCATGTTATTATATGTACAATATAAGATGTTTGCGAGTCACTAAAGTTGAAATTTGTCAAATTTTTAGGGTGGAGGAACAGCTGCTCATTTGATGCTTGATATATGGCCTTCATTAGATCTTGAAGGTTGGGAAATTGATGAAGTTGTAAGCACTCCCAGCCATCTTTTTTTAGACATTTATTTCTGTTTCTTGTTGGTATTAGAAATTATGAGCAAAGCAAAAGTTTTTGTAATATCATGCATTTTTTTCTCTGAAATCTATATTATATTTTGAGAAGAAAGATGTGCTATTACATGGGACAATTTTCTTTAGCTAGGACTTCATCTCAAGTTGCCAATTTTGAGCATGCCAGTCAAATTGATATATGGAATGCCTCTAACATACACTGCAGCTCATTGATAAAGCTAGGGAATATATGGGACTGCTGGATCTTGAGAAGCGTACGGTGGCTGATGGAATTCTTCATGTTAACATTGGTGATGCGTTTTCTCCATCAGTCAATGTTCCAGGAGGGTATGCTGGTAAGTTTCTTATTTAGTGTAATATGTTGATATGCTAAGTATACTCTTTACTTGGGTTTGCTTTCTAGATAAATGGCTGCACAGATTGTTCTCCCCTCTGTCTATGAAGCACAAACATGGACATGGGACATGAGGACATGACATTTTCAAAAAAGTAGGGCACGACGCGATTGAGACACATTTATTAATAAATCAATTTTGTATATTTTTATTGGCATAATAAAGTATCAAAATTATATTCCGAACTCATTGTTAGAAAAACTGAATCCAAATGATTCCCAAAATAAAACCGGACTTACCTGGTTCTCACAGCAAAAGTTGGATCAGTTAGGTTGAGTTGCTGGTATTAAAAATGAATCACAAATGGAAGTCATTTGTTTTTCATAGCCTAAATGCGTCACGCACACAAAGATTGCTTTTGAATGTTTGAGAGTCTTTTCAGTAGTTTTCTAATTAGTTTTTAGAAACTTTTTCAGCCGTTTTTCTTCATTCTTCTTTTCTATATATACAAACAATATATATACTAGCATGTACGAGAAATCCTCGGTGATCTGCCCACTTCCTCCATGAATGGAGGAAATGGGGTTCAATTGCTGATTGCAGTTATTCCCTTTGCCAACTGCACACAGCAATTGCAGATTAGATTATGAATTTGGATTCGGATTCAGATTTGGAGCTAGATCCGAAGTCTGTTATGAGCGGACTGACCTGGGTATATAACCCGGATTTACTACATCTCCCATTGGCACATAATGGGCTCACATACCCATATACTCTCATTTCTCTGTAAGTTTCATACAGACAGATAGTCCGTGTGACCGTCATACTCTTTTCTTTGAGAGCTTGTTGCTATTCAACTGTTATGTATATATAGCAACTCCATTATTCAAGTAGAGTCTATATGCTATACCCTAGAACTATCAAGTAATATTTATTCACACATAGATCTCAATTTGATTAATCACTTGTTCAATAAAAGATGTATTCACAATTATAATTAAACGAATGATTATAATTGGTCGACTTGTGAATATGATGCGGTCAGCAATCAAGACTCGGCCCAAGATTGACCCAACCAAACCGGAACAGTATCACCAAAATAGTAGTGCCATAATGTTATTTTAATATTTCTTAAGTTTTAGAATTCTACTTAATTTAGGATTCTACTTTATATTTCTACTTGATTTAGGATTCTATTTCATGTTTCTACTTGATTTAGGATTCTACTTCATGTTTGATTATGGTTTTATTTTTATTAGGATTCTAGTTGACTTTTATTTAGGATTTATTTATATTAGAATTCTAGTTGGATTTTGTTTACAAATATTAGATGGATTTGGATTAGCCAAATACTATAAATATGCCTAGGATCTAGAGTTTGTAATCAAGTTTTTCTTAATCAAATTTCAGCAACTTATTTGGGTTTTTTTAGCAAATCAGTCTTGTTTTTGCGTCTTCTTGAAAACCAAGCTTCGGCCATTGAAGTTTGCTTTTTTAAGAGTTTATTTTGGTGTGTTTTTTTCACACACGCGCTACACGCTGCGTCAGGTGATATCAGAGCGGTTCATTAACCAATCAGATGGCTAATCTTGAAGGTAACGGTAGCAACCAGCCTCGTGATGGTGATCGGGGGCTGCCCGCGGTTTGGAGAGCAATCGAAGAACAACGGGAAATAACTCGTACAATGGAGCAGCAATTGGAGCGAATCCGCAACCAATTGGACGTTTTACAACGAGTTAAGGATAATCGGAACCGGACTAATGGCGTGAATCAAGCCGGCTATGTCAAACCGGGAACACCAGCCATTAATCCTGTCCTCATTAATCCTAGAAGACCAATGATAGATGATAGCGACAATGAGGATGATCTTGGTCGTATGATAGCCAACCCTAGTGGTAAAAGGGTTAGGAGGAATGCGCAGCAACACAACCATTGGGGAAACAATGAGTATAAACTAAAGAATGGCTTTTCGATAAGTTTGGAGCTTGATTTCGAAGATTATGTTGTCCCAGCAGCCTCAACATTTGCAAACTCAGGTCTGATTTATACTGCTAACATGACAGAAACTCCAAGGTTATTGACTCATACTGGGGTATTTTCCAGTTCCAATGGCTCAAGCATTGCTTCGCAACCCAAGGATGGTGGCGTTTCTTCTGATCGACTTGTGACTGTAAAGGAGATGGAGGTCATGGTAGCAAATCCTTCTACAGTTTATTCAAGCTCTGGCATGGTTGAATCGAAGGCAATAGGAACATATTCACCTTCGCGATTGCAAAAGCAAGATGATCACGTGGGTCTCTTTGTGAATAGGGGTGTTGGATCCCCCAAGCTAGTTAACTCGGGTAGCGCAACTGCTTTCGATATTAGTCTGAAATTAGATTCTGAAACTAAGAATGTTGTAGCAGCTACCACTATAGTTGATCAAGTGCCTAGACCAAAGGATGATACAAGCATCAATATTTTAAGTGATGGAGAGACTGCTGGTAGTTATGGAATAAGCCTCTATTCGAAGCAGTTGCAAAAGAATGCTTCTCCAGGCAAGAAAAATTTATAGATGAATTCGGAAGCTGTTGAGGAGTCAAAATCAAGAAAGTTGATGAGAGAAGGACCTATGATAAGATCTACCAGATTAGAGAAGCGCTCAAGATGGAAGGTTCAATGTCCTCAATCTAACAGTAATAATACAATGGTGGCGGAGGGCAACAAACATGATGATGGTTGGACCCATGCCAACGAAGATAGGGTTAAGAGGAGAAGGAATGTCTTTGCTTATGTTCACTTAGCAGAAAAGTTCAAGCAGATCAAGAAGATGTCTAACAAAAGTTGCACAAATAAGAAGTACAAGGCAATAGCTGACAAGCATAGGAAGCACAAGGTATTTGAGGTTGGAGATGAAGTTATGATATTCTTGAAGAAGGAACGGATTCCAGCAGGAAAGCAGAACAAGTTCAAGCCAAAGAAGTATGGTCCTTACAAGATTCCAAAGAAGACCAATGACAATGCTTATGTTGTGGATTTGCCTAATCATATGGGTATTTCCAAACATTCAATGTGGCTAATCTCTCTTCGTACTTATCGGATGTGGATTTGTCCAAACATGATCAAAATTCGAGGTCAAATTTTTTCTCAAGTGAAGGTGAATGATGCGGTCAGCAATCAAGACTCAGCCCAAGACTGACCCAACTAAACCAGAACAGTATCACCAAAATAGTAGTGCCATAATGTTATTTTAATATTTCTTAAGTTTTAGAATTCTACTTAATTTAAGATTCTATTTTATATTTCTACTTGATTTAGGATTCTATTTCATGTTTCTATTTGATTTAGGATTCTACTTCATGTTTGATTAGGGTTTTATTTTTATTAGGATTCTAGTTGACTTTTATTTAGGATTTATTTCTATTAGAATTCTAGTTGGATTTTGTTTACAAATATTAGATGGATTTGGATTAGCCAAATACTATAAATATGCCTAGGATCTAGAGTTTGTAATCAAATTTTTCTTAATCAAATTTCAGCAACCTATTTGGATTTTTTTAGCAAATCAGTCTTGTTTTTGCGTCTTCTTGAAAACCAAGCTTCGGCCATTGAAGTTTGCTTTTTCAAGAGTTTATTTTGGTGTGTTTTTTTCACACACGCGCTACACGTTGCGTCAGAATACATCTAAATGTGACATTCAAATAGATTTTTCCTTCTTCTTGAAATCTTTCCATCATAGTTCAATCGCTTTTCTAGATATGCTCCATCCAACGGAATCATACATGGTCTTTGGTAGCATTCCGAGATAGTTGCATCGAGTTATAACTTCAAGAAACAGTTAAAGGTCAAAAGGTATTATTAAACCGAGAACTCTAATATCTCAAGAATCACTCAAAACCTCGCCGAATTCAAACAACATTCAAGACAGAAAGTAAACAATACAAACAGAATTTAAAAGTAAAGAAAACCAAACCAGATTGCAGCACACACGATATACCCTAATTCATGCCATTTACATGGCACCACATCCAGCAATCCAAGAAGCAACCAATCCACTAGAAACGTATGAGAAACCAGTACAAGAATACCCCTCTTTCATCTCACCTTGCCTCTCGAATACAATACTCTAAATGAAGACAACAAGAACAACAACTTAGAGCTCTTTCTCTCGCCTCTCACTGTATCCGAACACAAGGAATGAAAGATACAATTGATTGAATGAATCGGACTGACCTCCGCACCCTTTTATCTATAGACTAGAGGGGCGGAACTACCTAAGGATATATAACTAACTTATAAAAGTCAAAACTACCCTTAGAAATTACAATTAGTTACATTTTAATCCTATTAACTAACTGTTGCCAAATCATCTCTTATTTCTTTTTGATTTCTCCCATAATTCCAACATTCTATTACTTTGGGCAAAACAGTAACAAATCTCCACCATTTTGCTCTAAGTAATCCTGGAACTTCAGCCTTCTAGCTCTGCTCACTTATTGAATAACCTGAAAACATATCAATCAAAACACATCAAACTGTAACAACATTAAGCAATGAAGTAACTTGGACATTGGGACAGCCTTAGTGAAAATATCTATAGCATTTTCACTTCCAGCAACTTTTATAAGCTCTACCTCCTTCTTCTCAAGGACTTCTCTTATAAAATGATATCTAATGTCAATGTGTTTTGTTCTTTCATGATGACTTTGATTTTTGGCCAAATGAATGACACTTTGACTATCACACTTTAAAATAACTCTCATATCATATCCTAGGAGTTCACTAATCAAACCTTTCAGCCACAAAGATTCTTTAACTGCCTCTGTTATAGCTATGTACTTAGATTCTGTAGTTGATAGAGCTATAACTAGTTGAAGGTTAGATTTCCAGCTAATTGTAGATTTCCACAATTGAAATACATAACCAGTTGTTGATCTTCTCCTATCTAAATCTGAAGCATAATCTGCATCAGAATATCCTATAATGTTTGGCCTTTTAAAGTCATCAGCTCTACCATAAATCAAAACCTTGTTCATTGACCCCTTTAGATATCTAAATACCCATTTTACTGTTGTCCAATGTTCCTTCCCCGGATTTTCCATAAATCTACTTATCATACTCATGGCATGTGCTAAATCCGGCCTAGAACACACCATTGCATACATAAGGCTGCCAACAACATTAGAATAAGGGATTCTCTTCATTTCTGATAGGTTCTTTTCATTTGTTGGAGATTGGGCATGAGAAAGTTTAAAATGTTGAGCAAATGGTATATTTACTACTTTTGCATCTAACATACGAAATTTTCTCATAATTTTCTCTAAGTAGGCTTTTTGGGATGGCTGAAGAGATTTATTATGCCTATCTCTATGAATTTCCATTCCTAAAATCTTCTTGGCTTCTCCAAGTTCTTTCATCTCAAAGGCTGACTTAAGTTTAAGTTTTAAACTTTGAATTTCAGCTGCTGAGTGACTTGCTATAAGCATGTCATCTACATACAGCAAGAGATAAATTGCTATTTTAGTGGAAATATGCCTAAGATAGACACAACAATCAAAAGAACTTCTTATAAACCCTTGACTTATCATAAAAGAATCAAATTTCTTGTACATTGCCTAGGGGACTGCTTTAGTCCATATAAGGACTTCCTTAACAAGCAAACCTTGTCTTCTTTACCCCTAACTTCAAAACCTCTAGGCTGATCCATTAGAATTTCTTCCTCTAATTCGCCATGAAGGAATGCTGTGGTAACATCCATTTGCTCTAGGTAAAGGTCTAGATGGGCTGTCATAGCTAGCTGAATTCTTATAGAAGTGTGCCTTACAACTGGTGAAAACACTTCATTAAAATCAATTCCTGCTACTTGGGTAAAACCCTTGGCTACTAACCTAACTTTATACCTAGGTTTAAGGCTATCTCCAGCTCCTTCTTTTACCTTAAACAACCACCTACAGCCTACAATCCTTTTTCCCAAGGGTCTATCCACTAACACCCATGTTTCATTCTTTCTTAAGGATTTCATCTCAGCTTCCATGGCTTCTTGCCATTTCTGAGCTTCCTTAGAACTTACAGCTTCTTCATAGATTTGTGGTTCTTCTCCTGCTATTTCTTTTGCACTTAATAGTGCATATGCTACCAGATCCGAGAACCCATATCTCACTGGAGGCCTACTTATTCTTCTCTGCCTATTTCTGCCTACATTATATCTATCTCCAACTGGATCTCTTATTGTACTGGATGAACCAGCACTGTCCATGTGCTGATCTTCATCATAACTTGATGAATTTCTAACTTTTATAGATCTATCAGGATTATCTTGACTTGAGGATTCTTCACCAGCACTTGGTTGGTCTTGGAGAGGTTCTAAAGGAGAATTGAAAACAGTAACATCATCCTGTTGCTGCTGTTCAAAATTTACGGCTTTGGCTTTCCCTTCCCTATCCTCGTTTTTCTTCTCTAGATCGAGAAAATAATTTTCATTCAAAGTTACATCTCTACTTATCATGGTTCTAGGCATATCCTTTTCTAAATTTCACAACTTATACCCCTTAACCCCTAAAGGATAACCAATAAACACACACTTTTTAGCCCTAGGCTCTTATTTTCCTTGTTTTATATGTGCATAAGCTATACACCCAAATACCCTAAGGTGATCTAGGTTTGGCTTATGATTATACCACATTTCATAAGGAGTCTTAAGCTCTAAGGTTGATGAAGGTGACCTGTCTATTAAATAGCCTGTTGTAACAACAGCCTCTCCCTAAAATGCTTTTGAAAGCCTAGCATGGAATAATATACATCTTACCCTCTCAAGGAGGGTCCTATTCATGCGCTCGGCCAGACCATTTTGCTTAGGATTTCTAGGGGCAGTAAGGTGTCTTAAGATGCCATTCTCATTACACAATTGGGTGAATTCCTTATTTCAAAATTCTAAGCCATTATCAGTCCTAATGACTTTTCATTTTCCACTCTTTTGATTTTCAATCATGATTTTCCAGGTTTTAAAAGCATCAAAGGTGTTCTCTTTTGTTTTTAAAATAGAAACCCAAACCATTCTTGAGTAGTCATCTATAATAGAAAGAAAATACCTAGCCCCACCATGAGTTGGAGTTTGACTAGGACCCCATAAGTCCGAATGGACATATTCTAATGGACCTTTAGTGATATGTAATGCCTTCTTAGGGGATTTTTCTTTCACAGATTTTCCATAGATGCAAGTTTCACATGTATCTAAATTTGTCATTTTTTCGGAACCTAAGATGCCTTGGTTAACTAATTCTTTAAGCCCTTGGATACTTATATGAGCCATCCTAAAATGCCATAGTTTTGATAGTTCATAGGTCTTTTCTTCCCCTATAGTTGCATCTCCACATACTGTAGAAGCTATCATAACAAATATTCCATTTTTAAGGACTGCCTTCATACATATAAGTGAACCTCTAGCTACTTTAAGAATATCCCCACAACCACTATAACTGTAGCCATTCTTAGCTAGTTCTGGGACATACCTTACAGATGTTAAAGTTCTAATTGACTCATCAAACATCTTAAGCTTAATATCCCCAATCCCTTTTATCCCACACTCTTGGTTATTTCCGAGTAAAACCTTCCCCCCACTCATGTCTTTATAATTCAAGAACCATTCTATGTGAGGTGACATATGGAAAGAACATTCAGAATCTAAAACCCATACCACTTCATCCAAATGTCTTGAAACCACAAGAACATCCGAACTATCATAGTCTAACTCACAAGTTGAGTTTGAAAACTCTGATTTACCATTATCAGAAAAATCCTACTTTCTTTTAGGACAATTTTTCTTTATATGTCCTTCCTCATGGCAATGAAAACATCTAAATGTTTTCTTGCCGTTTCTGGACTTCGATCTAGACTTTCCTTTAGCCTTAGGGTCTTTCTTTTCAGATCTATACCTAGTTGAAAGGGCATTACTAGCAGTTTTCTTTGATTCTACTTTCTGTTGTAAATCTTTAGAATTAAGGGCACCTATAACATCTTGTAAAGATATGGTATCTCTTCCATGCTTTAAAATGTCTACAAAATGTTCATATGACTTAGGCAATGAATGCAACAAAATTAGGGCCTTATCTTCTTCTTCTTCATATGATGTACTTAAGTTTTCCAAATCAAGACACAATTTGTTAAATTCATCCATATGATTTTGAAGCTTTTGGCCTTCTTGCATTTTGAAAGTAAAAAAATTTGCTTTCAGATACAGCCTACTCAAAAGAAATTTAGTCATATATAAGCTTTCTAGTTTGGTCCACAAATCCTCGACAGTTTCCATTTTAGACACTTCTCTTAGGACTTTATCTCCTAAACTCAAGATTAGGGTGTTGAAAGCTCTTTCACAGATTTCTTGCCTATGATTATTGGCTTCTAATCTTTGCTTAGCAGTTGCGGTTTCTGGGAAAGGTTTTTGGGGTGCTAAAGCTTCCTTTAAGCCTAAATTTCCCATCAAGGCTTTCATCTTAATCCTCCAAAGTCCAAAATCATTTGTGCCATCAAATTTTTCAATATCATACCGGGCAACAGGGGTCGCGGAAGCCATAGTAGACAACTCTTCTATACGTTTCTAAAGATTCTATAGGTTTCTTGATTAAATGACCTAAAGCTCTGATACCAAATTGTTAAACTGAGAACTCTAATCTCTCAAGAATCACTCAAAACCTTATCGAATTCAAACAACATTCAAGACAGAAAGTAAACAATACAAATAGAATTTAAAAGTAAAGAAAACCAAACCAGATTGCAGCACACACGATATACCCTAGTTCATGCCATTTACATGGCACTACATCCAGCAATCCAAGAAGCAACTAATCCACTAGAAACGTATGAGAAACCAGTACAAGAATACCCCTCTTTCACCTCACCTTGCCTCTCGAATATAATACTCTAAATGAAGACAACAAGAACTACAACTCACAGCTCTTTCTCTCACCTCTCACTGTATCCGAACACAAGGAATGAAAGATACAATTGATTGAATGAATCGGACTGACCTCCGCACCCTTCTATTTATAGACTAGAGGGGCGGAACTACCTAAGGATATATAACTAACTTTTAAAAGTCAAAACTACCCTTAGAAATTACAATTAGTTACATTTAAATCCTATTAACTAACTGCTGCCAAATCATCTCTTATTTCTTTCTGATTTCTCCCATAATTCCAACATTCTTTTACTTTGGGCAAAACAGTAACAGGTATTTTACGAGATCCTTGTGACCTTGAGGGTCTCACACAATTAAAAGAAGAGATCTATATTTTTTGTTTCCTTGTTTTGGTTGAACTTTGCACACATGGTATGAAACATGTGCTACGATATTATTCTCTTTTTCCCATGGAGCGTTTGTGACTTAGTGGATAGCGAGTGTGAAAAACACACATGAAAGAAACCCTTGAAAACAAGCTTCAATGGCCGAAGCTTGGCTTTCAAAGAGGCACAAAATTGAACTTGTTTTGCTGGAAAGAAACCCAAGTAAGCTGCTGTAATTGAATTGATAAAAAGTTGATTAAAAACCCTAGTTTCTAAGCGCGCGCGCGCGCGCACACACACATATATAGTGTTTGGCTAATTCATCTAATACTTGTAAATAAAATCCAACTAGAATTCTAATAGAAATAAAACCTTAACAAACATGAAATAGAATTAACATCTTAAAACATATGAAGTATTAAAATCCTAAAAACTTATGAAGTTTCGACCCTATGGAATTCACCCCCCCCCCCCCCCCGCGCCCCAATGGACTACTTCGCTACTTGTTTGGGCTATTTTGGACTGCCTAGTTTAGGTCGGGCTAGCCTTAGGCTAAGTCTTGGATGGGCTGGGTCTTCAAATAGGAACAGTGATCGTATCAGTATGTCTTTTCATTATATAAATACCGTACATGTGATAGTTCAGATTCATTCAGTATCTAACTTTGAGTCCTCAACTCTACTTTTTCACATATTTGATAAACAAGACTCCCACTTGGCATTCTTAGACAGATAAGGTGAGAATTGGGATCTTCACCTTTCGATTATCCTTTATAGCCTCATCTTGATAACTTCTGAAGGCAATTTTGTTTTAAGCTTGAACTCTCATTAGCTTGCTTTTGTGATATGCTTAAAACTTATCTTTCATCTATGCATCACTCAGTCATAGATATGGTTGCTTGTATGAGAAAACCAACCATCTGTCTGACATACCTTTAATTATTTCACTCATCAATATGCATGAAGCATTGCACTTAGCATTATGCACAAAGTATTGTATATGCGACGCCTAGAACTTAAATCGAGAATCAAACCTTCATAAACTTAAATAAAATTTCAGAACATGCTTTATAGCATTCATATAAAATCTAGAGTTTATTATTGTTAAGCCCTTGAATTAGGGTTGGCAATTTCAGTAACACCATAGAATGTAAAAACGAGGGAGATAGAAACAGAGAGAGAAAAGAGAAAGAAATAAGGAAGGAAAAGAGAGAATCAAGAAAAAGAGACTTTGATTATTCATTTCTCATATATCCCTCAAAGTTCCGTAGGTCTATCTTTTATAGGACCTCTAGCTACATCAACTATCTTCTAACTACCCAACGGCTTCAGTTAGCCACTTACAACATTTCTACTACTTCTTTATTTCCTCATTTAGACCCTAACATTTTACAATATTACACACTACTCCTTAGGGTCGTGACAATTATTGAAAAACTTTATTTTAACAGAAAGAAGGAAAGAAAAAAAACTTGGATTGGTTTATCTAATAGACATCCTAAATAAACTGAAATTAAATTCTTGAAATCCCTTTGAAAATGCCACCACACCCATGTCCGTGCTCCAACCTCTTTATTAATAGCCACCTAAAGGGAGGAAAACATAAGGGGGTGAGATAAATCTCAATAAGTACAAATGAACTATTAATCATATTTAAACATGGGGTAACTTGAACTTGCAACATGATAATACACGATAGATTCTACCAACTTGTGGGGGTAAGAACCTTCGTGCGTAGGTACTAAACTCCGATTCTGAAACTTGCTTGTAATCATGACATGGGGGACCATAAAACTTAATTTTATGAATTTATTTAAACACAAAGATAGTTCATATTGCACTTACCTTCAACTTGATTGGAATAAAAAAAATCTTTAACTCTTTTCTACTAATCAAAATCTTACACCTTGGTGTCTTGCTTGTAGTAAGAAAGGAATAAGGGAGTAACAAAGAAAAGAAAGGGCGGGGGTCAACCAACTATGGAGAGGGGAAGTGAAGAATTATGAAGGGGGAAAGCCATATTTATAGTGCCAGAGTCTTGTTTTCCAAGAATCTTATTTGGTTAGGATCCCAATCAAATATCCTCTTTTCCATAAGATGAATTCAAATCTTACCTTATCTCTTATCAATTAGAAAGATTTTAAATTATATCATATCCATAAAATCAAAGAATCCCCAAGAATATTCTAGAAATTCTTGTGTCATGGTAGGACAAAAATCTAGACTATCTAAACTTTTCATTTTGGTCCCCAAACTATGGAAAAAGTGACGTTTGGATCCCTAAACTATTATAACTCTTTTTTTTTTGGCCCCTAGAATTATGTTTAATGGTCACTAATGATGGTTTCGGGTGTTACAATGGGCTTGTTTGTTGTAGCTTAAAAGCTGTAACTTTTAGTTTCTGGCTTAAAAAAAGTGGGTATGTAGCTGGTTTTTTCAAAGCTGGGGTACCCCAGCTTCTACAACTTCTGATTAAACAGTTATATTTTTTTGACAATTTTGTCCCTGTTTTTAACAAAGAATTATTCTTCTGTCCACGCAATCAAGGGTCTCTCTTCTCCACCGCCATCTCCATTTTCAAATCTCTTCTACTCTCTCGCCATCTCCCTTTCTCTTTATACACTAATTAATTTTTTTATAACACTTGAAACTTATACATATACACTAATTAATTTTTAAATTATCATTCTATAACTATTAAGAGTATTATGGACAATTATACAAAAATAAGTTATTTTACAGCTTATGGTATCAAACACCACAACTGTTTAACTACAACTTCTGAGAAGTTGTAACAAACAAGTTCACAACTTATTCTAAGTTTTAGAAGCTATAATCTAAGAAGTTAGAAGCTATAATTTCTTTAATTAAGCTGCAACAAACAAGGCCAATATATATGTGTGTAGGCAATATCTAATTTGTGTACTAAACACAATTGGCATTAATAAAAAATAATATGAATTATTTATTAACGTAAATTGGGAAAATAATATTACACGCCAGTGTTCACAAAAAAATACATTTATCATTTGCACATTCCCAAGGATTTAACATGACTCTGCAATAAATCTCTTGGAATGGGTTTTGTGAACGGATTTGCTATCATTTTTTGTGTAGAGATATACTCCATGTGCACCTCCTTCTGTATAACAATATCTCTCACAAAATTATATCTTGTCTCAATTCGTTTGGTCTTCGAATGATATTTGGGATCTTTAGTAAATGCTATTGTAGCTTGACTGTCGCAATTCACTATAACAGAATTCGATGAGCCATTCACAACTCCAAAGTGGTTTAAAAACCTCTTTAACCAAACAGCTTCTTGTACTACTACTGATAATGCTACAAACTCGGCTTCCATGGTAGATAATGCTACATAAGTTTGTTTTTTGCTATTCCAAGAGATAACTCCATTATCTCTCAATGGATCCATCGGCCTTTCACTTGATTTGTAGAACCCATTTATTTCCAATGGCCTTGCGATCCTTTGAAAGGTCAACCAATGTCCAAACTTGGTTTGATTTCATCGAGTCAATTTCTTCTTCCATTTTTTTTTTAGGTAAATTTCTTCTTCCATTGTCGCCTTTCATTTTTCTTTAGCAGGTCCAGAAAAAGTCTCTTGGACATAGTTAGGTTCTTCCTCATCTTGTGGTGTAATTAGAAAAGTTTCACCTTCAACACCGAAACAACGTCGAGGTATGTGTTCGTGACTACTTTTTCTAATTTGAGGTTCACATAAAACAGATTCAAGAACTCTCGTTTCACTCCCACTTGGATCAGATTCCCTAGATACATTTTTAGGTAAATGTACTAGATGATTTCAAACAATAGAATCGTCTTGATCCTCAATTTCATAGAGACACAAATCTGATTTGTCTCTCCCTGACTAGGAAACTCATTTTCCAAAAAAAATATATCCTAAGATTCAAACTCGGTTAACACTCTCACTTGCCTGATCATCAATAAAGATATATCCTTTTGAGTGTGCTGAGTATCTTACAAATATACACTTTTTTCCTCTTGGACCCAACTTTCTGTGTTTGTCAGAAGGATCATGAACATAGGTTGCACAATCCCAAGTTCTCAAATGACTTAGATTAGGTTTTCTTCTAGCCCATAACTCATATGGGGTAGAATGTATAGATATGGACGATACTAAATTGATTAGATAGACAGCTATCAACAATGCTTCACTTCAATAGGTGATTGGCAACTTTGCCTCGGCCATCATTGACCTAATAATTTCTAGAAGAGTTTTATTTCTTCTTTCTGTAACACCATTTTGTTGTGGAATGGTCAATATTCTCTCAATTCCTTTTCATCACACAACAATTTAAATTGTTTAGACAAATACTCACAACCTTTAGCAGTTTTTAATGGTATAACTTTTCTGTCTAATTGATTCTCAACTAAGTTCAAATATCTTTTGAAGCACTCTAAAGTTTCTGACTTATGAGAAATCAAATAGACAAAGCCAAAATGAGTATAATCATTAATGAAAGTGATGAAATAAACACCTCCATGCCTGGTCTTAACATTCATTGGATCACATATTGGAGTGAATTAATTACAATGGATTTTCAGCTCTAATTGCCTTGCCAAATGGTTTTCTTGCCATTTTTCCTGCCAGACAACTTTCACAAATTGGTAGATTCACTTTTGCAACTTGGCCCAATAAGTTTTCGTTTACTAATCTATCCAATCTATGTTGTCCTAGATGGCTTTATCTTGCATGCCATATATTCACTTCTTCATGCGAATTTCTAGAAGAAGCAGTGAGGGAAAAACTGGTATTTTGTAGTTTGCTACAAGAAGCATAAACTACATCAAGTACTATTAAACCATTTTGCAAATTTTCACATCCATAATATATTGAATTTAAAAATAATTCAATTGTTGAATCATGGAAATACAAATCAAATCCATAACTAAGAAAAATAGGTACAAAGACTAGATTTTGTTGAATTTCTGAAGGAAACAATACATCATGTAGGTACAAGGTTTGACCACGACGCATACACAACTTGTAGGTGCCAACACCTTTAACTTCAATCCTCGTATTGTTTCCCACATAAATCCACTTAATTTCATATGGTATTTGATGATATTCTACGAAGGAACTTCTGTCTCTTATTATATGGTCCGTGGCTCCAAAATTGACAGTCCACGAAAGATTAGATCCAGTTAAAGAGTACATAACTCAAAACATAAATAGCATTTGAAAGTGCATTTAAGGGCTTGTACGTTTCTTGGTTCATTGCAGTCACATGCAAAGTGCCCTCTATTGCCACAATTGTAGCATTTCACATTTGGTATGTTCTTTTGTTTTGAGGGATTGCGAGCTCACCCTAACCCTTTCCATGGTGACTCTTAGTTTTCTCAAAACAAGCACCTTTAGCTTTTTTTGGGGACATAATTACCTTTATTTCTTTTGTGAGGAAATTTTCTCTTAAACTTGGGAGTGCCTTTGGACCTAGATGCCATCATATAGATGTTAGTATTAGGTTTAGAGGCCTCAATACGATCTTCTTCCAACTCCAAATGATGTGAAGCATCGACCATTATCTTAATGTTCACATTATGCGTAAGATAAATCTTCATGTGCTCCCAGTTGTGGGGTAGGGATCTTATAACAACTTGCACTTACTGTACATTAGTGAGGTTTACACCAATATCCTTGTGTTCATTGACCATATTGGTCATCTCTCGAAGATGTTGCCTCATGTTGTGGTTTAGGCACTTTTTATACGTATCAAACTTGATACTTAATTGCCTAACCTTTGCAACTGAAGTCGCCTCAAATTACTCTTTAAGAGCATTCCACATTTCATTCGCTAGTTCGTACTTTTTGAATTCACGCATGATATCGTTCTCCATGCTTCTGAGCAGCGTAATACAATCAGTGGAGTTCTTTTTCTTCTAAGCATTGTAAGCCTCTCCATCCCTCCTGTGTTGTGCAGTTGTTCCTTCAACAGGTTCCGCCATAACTTGATTTAGAGCTTCAATTGACTCTTGTTCCTCAAGAACATATTGGATCTTCATCCTCCAAATCTTATAATTATCCCCATTCAATTTCTCGCCTTTTATCAAATCAGCTATTATGTTCTTAGAAGAAGCCATTCTCAAAGGAAAATCTACATAAGATTTATTTCATTAATGCCATGCCTTACGCACATTTACCAAATAAAATTAACAAAAAATATTCAACTAGATATAGGGTCGAAAGTTCACTATGTTCCCAATCATCACCCATATTCCGATTGTCTAAATATTATTAATTTTATTTTTTTCTACCTCAAAAACAAATTTTGAGATATTTAATCCCACTTAATAAAGAATTATTGTAACATATTTCATCACAAAGATTAAATAACTAATAATAAAGCATGCATATTTAATCACAAATATTAAATAATCAACCATAATTCATTTCATAAAATGAAATAATAAACACTTAGTTTAAAGATTTGCTACAAAAGAAAAATAGACTAAATACAAGAATTATCTAGAAATAATTCTAATTTTTCGAGCAACAACAGTATAAGGAATAAACACAAAAGTCCTAATCGTAATATCACTAATGATATCTATTGGTAGGTTGTAGGTTGGTTGGATACAAGGCCAGTACAATTTCTCTTCTTTAATATGCACGTATAAAAGAAAACACTACCCAATCAAATGTCTTATTTGGAAAGCCTATTTCCCAAATGTTGTTCATTAACTCCTTATCATGTGGTAACAATGTGGCAAGCAAAGATCGATACTTTGCTTTGTGAATCCAAACCCCCCATAGCCGGCAAATATAAGTTCTTGCATCATATCACACATAGTGATGATGTGGTCACATATACTTTGCCCTTCCATCATCCGATAATTATTTGTTGCCTTTTCATTTCCATAACTTGAGCTCTTTGAGCAGCAGATCGGATGAGCATTGGGGTTCTAACTCGTTTCATTTTCCTAAAAATGAATTAAAGGAAAAAATGACAGAGTAAGAATTTGACAAACAAATTATTTAGACAATTTTGTATAAAACAAAATATATGTTATGGACTCATCCACTTGTGGTTAACTAATAACCTCAAAATATGCCACAATAAAAATTATTGTTGTTAACTAATAACAATATTTTTTTATATATATTGTTAACTAATAGCAATATTATTATTGTTAACTAACAATAATAAAATTTTTTGAATTGAATTTATCATAAAAATAATTCAAAAAAAAGATTTTTTTTTTTTTTTTTTTAACTTTTAACAACTAAGCCAAACAAGCCTTAAGGACAAAAATCCTTTAAGTTAAAGCACATCCAAACAGGGCCTAAAGCTAAAAAAGCTTTTAACATAAAAAACACAGCCAAACAAGTCCCTAAGGTCAAAACACCTTTTTGATTTAGTGGTAGCCAAATAGGCCCTTAAATTAGAAACCCACTTTGTGAATTTCAAGAAACCCTTTTTGCATATCAATTTCACTCACAGGAGTCAATTTTGAATGATAGAAATCAAGAAATCCATTTCTAATTTCAATTTCATCTCTTGCTCGTTTGTAATTCCATAATTCCATTGCACTGCTGCTACCATCAGTCACCATTGACGTTTCTCTTCATCTCCATCGCTGTCACCGCCATTTGCAGCTACGGAGCCGTGTCTCCATCGCCGTCACCACCATAGATTCAAGGTTAATTTTTTTTCAGAAATCATAACAGAACCTTTGCCCTTTACTTGAGAGAAAGATCCATCAGCTATATGAACAATGTAGTTACCATGACAAGGGTTATAATTGCTAAATAAGGATAGATCTCTTGTCATATGGTTTGTTGACTATCCAAGATTTTGGATGTTCCCGTTAGACACTTAGTGCATGCAAGGAGTTACCTTTTAGGGCGAGTGAACCAGTTCCCATGGGGGAAAAAGTGCTCTGAAGGGTGTGTAGCATCTTTTGGAGGACTTCAAGTTGTTCTTTACTGAATGGGTTAGTCTTCGAAGTATTTTGAGACTCAACTATATTTCCATGACCCTTTCTTTCTCGGGCTAGCTTCCAATTTGCTAGTTTGCCATGTATCTTCCAGCATGTGTCCTTTGTGTGCCTGATTTTCCGACAGTGCTCACATACTGGTTTATTCCTTTGTTGCTTGTCATGATTAGATTGAGCTCCTTGAACTGCTAGTGCAGAGTTTTCATCATGAGAGAGAATGCTATGTGCCTAGCATTACTTTCTCACAGCTTTCCTCTTGCCGAACTTCTTAGAAGGCTTCTTGGACGTTAGAAAAAGGCTTGATACTTAGGATTCTTCCTCTCAACATCGTCTAGATCCTTGTTGAGCCCGAGAAGGAATTGTTAGAGCTGGTCTTTTTCAACAATTTCCTTGTATTGTTGACCATCTTCTGGGCACTTCCAAACCTTCTCTTTAAGGATAACCAACTGCTGCCAGTTTCAAGTCAAGGCATTAAAGTAGTCTGTCACAGACAACTCTCTTTGTCGTAGCTCATGTAGCACGCTTTTTATTCCAAAGATCTCCGAGGTGTTGTCAACATTGGAATAAGTCTCCTTAACTACATCCCATATTTCCTTTGCCATTTTGTAATACATAAAATTCTCACCTATTTCATTTGTCATGGAATTTATCAGCCATGACATGATCATTCTATTTTTTACCTTCTAGATCTTGAAGGCAAGATTGGTTTCTTGAGGTTGTACAATAAGTTCGATGAGGTAATCCTCCTTGCTTCTCCCACATACGAACAACATGACAGATTGCAACCATTGGATGGGATGAAGTTTTGGTCGTTCAACTTTTGTCCAGTAATCTAAAGAATAGGGCCTTTAGGAAGATTGGAAACTGGTGCTACTGCTCCAAATCCAGACGATACTTCTGAGATTGAGTTCTCGCCCCCACTAGCCATGGTGGCTCATTCAGATAGGATCAACGGTTCAGATTAAACTTCTCTGATACCATGACCATGAGGAATTTGAAGAATAATGAATTTCTCTACCTTCCTTTTATCGAGAAGTACAATTATATAGAAGTAGGAACTTCCAAATACAACTTAGGAAACTACATAGCTTAGGAGACTACCAAAAAAAAATCATTAATTCCATAGGATCAGAAAACCAAGGTTCATGAATTAGGAAACATATCAGAAAGCCGGGATTCTACAGTAAGCGGGTGTTCACTATTAAATATGATGCAGATGGGTAGAAAGATTGAAGGTGAGACTGGTTGAAAAGGGATTTAGCCAAACTTACTGCATTAATTATGAGGAGAAATTTTCCCCAGTGGCGAAGATGAACACTATCCGGATACTTCTATCATGTGCAGCTACGTTGGATTGGGGGTTACATCAGTTGGGTGTCAAGAATGCTTTCCAAAATGGAGACTTAGAAGAAGAAGTCTAAATAGAGATCTCTCCAGGATTCACCAATAATTGAACCACAGGAAAGGTATGTAAACTCCGAAGAGCCTTATATGGTCTCTAAAACAATTGATTAAGGGAACTATGAATATTCCTCTGTGAATGTTTCATTGATCTAGGAATGATTTATATACAAAAATCTCCTAAAAACTCTCCTAATTTACAGGAGTAGATTACAACAATTTAGATAACTACTTTACAAATTTGGATGAGTGAGAACTTGGTATCTTTATCTGATTTCTGAGGCTGCTTCATCCTCTTTCCCCTTTATCTTTCAGTTTGATTTCTTGTGATCTTTTCACAACATCTTGATCCTTATCTATTTGGTCATCAACATGTTCTTCCTTATCTTTATCTTCTTTCAACACTCCCCCTGAAGCTGGTGAATAGATATCCATCATTCCCAACTTGCAGCTTGCCTCTAAGTAACTCGAACCCCTGTTTCTGCATTGCCTTAGTCAAAATGTCTGCCTTTTGAGCTTCAGTAGGAACATAAGCAATGTTCTAAAAATCGGCCTAGGCGGTCGCTGGCCACCCCAAAATTGCCCTAGTCGGGCCTCCTAGGCGCTGGTTCGAGTAATCGGCTAGCTTGGGCGCCTAGGTGGCCCAGGCAGCACCTAATCGACCCGCGCGCCTAGGCGCCCAATTCGTTGGCTTATATCAGCCATTTTTAGGGTTTTTTTTGCTAAATCATTAAATCGAACCTCTCAAATTGAACCTCTCAGCGTCTCCCCCTCTCACTCTCTTCTCACCTCAACGTTGTCGCCGCCAAGCTTCATCGGCCCGCCAGTAGCTCATCGTCGTCGCTGCATTTAGCTCCATCCTCGCTGCCAAGCTTCATCGTCACTGCCTCTTATCCGTCATGTCCTCGTTGCCTTAGCGTTGTTGCCGTTGCCCTCGTCCTCGCTGTCGAGCTCCATCTCTGCCGTGGTAAGCTCCACTCCATCGTAACCCCTCTCTCTCTCTGGTTATTGGGGCGTTTGTTGCGTTTCAGTTTTTGTTTTTTATTTTATTTTATTTTTCTTTTCTATTTATATATAATTATTAGATTTATATTTAGTTTTTATTATTAATTATATATATTCTATAATATTTCCAAGAAATCCACTTGCTTATAGTATTGATTTTGATTGTATGACTAAATTAAAATGTTGTTTATCCACTATTGATATGTGGCTATAACAATTTGTTTTCTCATGCTTAATTCTATATTTCACTTGTCATTCCATTATTGTTGTATTATTGGTTTATGTTGCATTATTAATACTTTTCAACTTTGATTTAATTGAAAATAACATCAAATTACATCACAAAGTTTAAAAAATAAAAAAAAAATACTAGTTTTCCTACGCTCCGCCTAGGCACCCTAGGCGCTAGGCCCTAGCCTGGTGCCTGACTAGCGCCTAGCGCCTTTTAGAACACTGAACATAAGTGAGGCTTCTATCTCCCCTTTCATCTCTTATTTGACAAATGCCTATCAATTTTGATATGTTTCATCTGGTCAGGTTGTATTAGATTGTTCACAATGCTTATAGCCGATTTGTTGTCACTATAGAGCTATTTAGGAGAGGATACATGTATACTTATGTCTTTCATCAATCTTCCTAACCAAATAGCCTCACATATTTCTTGAGCAATGGCTCTATACTCAGCTTTTGCACTGCTACAAACAACAACCTGCTGTTTCTTGCTTCTCCATGTAACTAGGTTCCCCCATAGATTTGTGCAATACCTTGATGTAGATTTGCTATCCTCAATGGATCCGGCCCAATTTGCATCTGCATATCCACTAATGCCCCTGTCTTGCTCTTTCTAAACATTAGTCATTTCCCTGGTGTTCCTTGGAGATACCTAAGGATATGGTGTGCTACCCCAAGGTGTCCTTTTGTGGGTGAGTGCATGAATTGACTGATAATACTTATAGCATATGCAATATTTGGTTGAGTGTGAAATAGGTAGATTAGTTTTCCTACTAGGTGTTGGTATCTTCCTTTGTCCACTTGGTATTCTTCCTTGCTATCTGCTTTATTCTTCTAATTGGGCTCTAGGGGAGTACTTGCAGGTGTACATTTTAGTTTGCCTGTTTCTTTTAGTAAATCTAAGGTGTATTTTCTTTGAGATATGAAAATACATTCCTTGCTTCTAGCCACCTCCAATCCCAGGAAATATCTCAATTCTCCCAAGTCTTTCACCTCAAATGCATCCTTTAGTTGCTTCTTAAGATTTTCAATCTCTTGGCTGTTATCCCTTGTGATGATATATCATCTACATATACTATCAGGATTGTTCTCCTTCCATTAGCTTCAAGCTTTGTGAAGAGAGTATGATCTGCTTGCCCTTGCTTGTATCTAAGCCGGTTTAGAGTATCACTAAATCTCTTGAACCATGTCCCAGGGGACTGCTTGAGGCTATACATTGACTTCTTTAATCTACATACCTTCCCTCTTGTATCATTTCCCTCAAAACCAGGTGGTATCCTCATATAGATCTCTTCCTTTAGCTCACCATTCAAGAAGGCATTTTTGATATCCAACTGATGTAATCTCCAATTTAGATTTACAGCTAAGGATGGTAATACCCGAATAGAGTTTAGCTTAGCTATTGGAGCAAAAGTCTCCTCGTAGTCAAGGACTTGAGTTTGTGTAAACCCTTAGGCTACTAGTTTAGCCTTGTACTTGTCAATATTCCCATCCGATTTATACTTCACAGTAAATATCCACTTGCTACCTACAATTTTCTTTCCATCTGGTAGCCTCACAACTTCTCAAGTACCATTAGTTTCTAAGGCTTGCATTTCTTCCAAAACTGCTGCCTTCCACTTTTCATCTTGTAGTGCATGGTAAATATCTCTAGGAATAACATCATCATCAATGCTGACAGTAAATGCTCTGAACTGAGGAGATAGTTTTGAGTATCCCAAATAATTTGAGATAGGGTGTTTAGTGCAAGATCTTACCCCTTTTCTTAGTGCAATTGGGATATCTAAATCATCACCTCCTTTGGCTTCCAATCTGTTCATTGCATCAACATCTTTCATGGCCCCCTCATCTGGACTTATATCCAAATTAGACAATGTGGCTGGCTGAGAATCACGAGGCCTTTTGGAATAAACCAACAATGGTGGTTTATTAAAAACTTGATTATCTTCCTAAATCTCAGTGTTTTTATTATCTCCCCCTTAATGGGTTTGGGCAAGAGAAACAGGAACTGGAATTGATTCAGAAATAGGATGAGATGGTTCATAAATAGGGACAGGAGCAGGTAAGGAAGTAGGAGAAGAAATAGGAGAAGAGCAAGTAGGGATAGGCATAGTTAGTCCCAATATTGCCCTGTACTAGGAGTGCCTCCTTGTAGGGAAATATTCTAAAAAAATGGTTGATGCTCAAGAAAAGAGACATTACAAGACATAAAAAAGCGTCGGGTAGTAGGGCTATAGCATTTATATCCTTGTTGAGTGGGAGAGTAGCTAACAAAGATGCACTTGAGAGCTTAGGGTCTAGCTTGCATTGAATAGGTTGGTTTTGGTCTACAAAAATAGTACATCCAAAAACCTTTGGAGAAAGAGAATTTAGGACTCAGGTATGATGAGGGTAAAAATCACGGAAGACACTTAAGGGAGTCTTGAACTTTAGAATTTTGGAGGGAAGTTGGTTGATAAGATAAGTTGCTGTGAGAATAGCTTCTCCCCAATAGGCATTTGGGACTGCATGAGTAAACATCAGGGCCTTTGCAGTCTCAAGAAGATGACGCTTCTTTCTTTTAGCTACCTAATTTTGTTGAGGGTTGTAAGGGCATAAGCTTTGGTGGATGATACCATGCTCAGTTAGGTAATGGTTGAACTCATTTGAGAAGTATTCTCGGCCATTATCATAACGTAACGCATGAATTGTTGATTAAAAGACATTTTGTACCATTTGATGAAACCTTTTGAAAACAAGATAGGCTTCAGATTTGTTTTTCATTAAGAACACCGAGCTAACTCTTGTATGGTTATCTATGAATGTGATGAACCATCAAGTGTTAGTTAAATTGGGAGTCCTAGTCGGTCCCCAAATGTCACTATTGTGAAAGAAAATATTACATGAAGGTATTGTTTCTAGCTATTAATATTGTATTTGATGTGTTGTTCTTTAATTATGTTATCTTTGTTGTTGTATGGTGTAGTAGACAGACTAAGACTTGTGCTTATGTTAGCGCCTCTGTTATGTCGGTGGTTTAGGCTCTTGCTGAGTATTTATAATCAGCATAGCCTTATTTGATGTTGGTCTTATTTGATGTTGGTCTTGGGATCATTCTTACATTTGAGTAATATTGAGAGCTTTTCTTCCTCTTCGTTTGTGCCCTAGCCTGTTAATTAAATGGTATCAGAGCCTCGACCAAGGTCAATGGCATCCAATACAGATCATAGTGCCTCCTCTTTCCTTCCATCTCATTCATCTTCGTTTTTGTCCTTTGCCTTGCAGTCAGATTTTGCTGTGGTGGTGAAAGCTTTCAGCTATATACCTATTAGGCTTGATCCGAACTACATTTTTTGGAAGGCGCAGTCTTCAGCAACAATCATAGCATTTGACCTTTAGTCCTTCCTTGATAAAGCACTGCCTCCAGCTAAGTATGTAATAGATCCTAAAGCTGGCGAAGATGGAGTTGGATGCGATCAGATCAGCTACTGCTTGGGTGGCTTTTCTTGACAATTGACAAGGACGTCTTGGCGCAGGTGATTCATTGCGAATCATCTGCCGAGGTATGATTGTCACTTGAAAAGTTATGCTCTCGTTAAACAATTGCCAAGTCTTTTCAATTGAAGTAGCAACTTAGATCAATTAAGAAAGATTCCTTGTCTATAAATGACTACATTCTTAAGATCAAGACTATAGGCCACTCACTTGCTGCTATAGGAGAGCCTTTAAGTGATAAGGATTTTCTTCTTGCAATCCTCAACGGATTGGATTATGAATATGAGACGGTAGTCAGCCTTATCACCTACCAAATGGACGATATAGATCTTGAGAAGGTCAAGTACTTATTACTGATGCATGAGCAAAGATTAAATTCTAAGAATTTGGCACATACATCATTTGTTAATGTTGAGTCAATTATGCCATCTTCTATGAATGTAAATATGACTGCATATACCCCAAGGAGTTCTGGAAATTCGGTGCATAATAGAGGAGGTTTTTCTCTAAATAGAGGTGGTTTTATAAATTGAGGGGGAGGAGGTAGAAGTAGACAATCGGGAAAGAGGATTTACTGTCACAGTTTTGTGGCAAGCCAGGGCACTTTGTTGATAGGTGTTTTCATTGGTTTGATAGAAACTTTCAGCCAAATTCTGCTCCTATGTCTAGTTCAATGGTTTCCCAATCAGATTCACGAGTGTTTCTAGCCTCCCTTAGTGATTCTAGGGAGGCCTACATGAGTGATCTAGGTTCTGTCCAAGGAACTCATTTTAATCATTTTTCTCAGCCTATTGATAATACATCTGTCACAACCTTCTTTAACAAATCCGACTTGGTTTATTGACTCTGGAGCTACAAGTCACATAACCTCAAACTTTAGCAATCTCTCTCTTCATGCTCCTTACAACGATAGTGATAAAGTCTTCGTTGGTAATGGTAAGCAACTCACTATTTCTAATGTTGGTCTTGGACATTTGTGTACTCAAACCAAACCTATTTTCACTATTTCTTTGCCAAATGTTTTGCATGTTCCTACCATGAAAAAGAATTTAATTAGTGTCTCGCAACTTACAAGAGACCATGACCTTGTTGCTGAATGTAACTTTAGCTCTTGTTTGATTAAGGACAAGAGTACCGGGGAAGTGCTACTCAAAGGATGTCTTGAGGATAGGCTTTATCAACTAAGTTTAGCATTTGATCTTGCTGTTTCCAGTGCTCTAGCCCAGCCTATCGAGTCTAATTCTGTTGCTAGTAATAAATCTTTGTTAGAATCTACAAATAAATGTAAGGGACAACTTCCATTTTGTCATGGACTGTCACGTAGCACAAAATGAAAGGATGTATCGTCAATGGCATGCCAAGCTAGGGCATTTGTCATCTAATGTATTGCATTTGATTCTTAATAAAATTCATCTTCCTCATTCTCATTCAAGTGTTTCCTTTTGTGATTCGTGTAAGATTGGAAAACTTAGTTAACTTCCTTTTGCTAATTGTCCAATTACAGCTAAGAAACCTCTTAAATTGATTTACTCAGATTTGTGGGGTCCTTCTCCTACTTTGTCTATTGAAGGACATCAGTATTGTATCATCTATGTGGATGCTTATACAAGATATATATGGCTATACCCCTTGAAACTTAAATCAGATGCCCTGTCCACATTTATAACCTTTCATAAACTTGTTGAAGTTCAGTTCCAGACCAAACTAAATGGCTTACAAATAGATAATGGGGGAGAGTTTAAGGTGTTTTTACCCTATCCTCATAGCTGTGGCATACAACTACGTTTTACCTGTCCTTATACCTACCAGCAAAATGGTATTGTCGAGAGGAAACATAGGCACATAGCAAAAACGGGGCTTACTTTGTTATCTCATGCTAACATGCCATTAAAATTTTGGGTTGAAGCTTTCCAAATAGTTGTCCACATTATCAATTTGCTTCCCTCTTATTCTCTCAAATTTAAAATACCTTTTAAACTTCTCTATCACAAGCAGCCTAATTATCTGATGCTGCAACCTTTTGGCTATGCTTGCTTTCCTTACCTATGCCCTTATAACAAACACAAGTTTGCCTTTCATTCAACCAAGTGCATTTTCATTGGGTATAGTCATGTACAAGTAGGTTATAAATGTTTGCATCTGTCTGGTCGAATTTATATCTCTCGACACGTGCAATTTAATCTAGATGAGTTTCCATTCAATTGCTTATTCTCTTCTTAGCCTTGTACAAATGGACTTTCAACTCTCTTTTTCAAGTCTCTTTCTGCTCCTGCTTTCTCTGCAGTAGCACGACATGTGTCTTCTTCCTTATCAAACACTGCTTCCTCACAATCCACAGATTCTTCCTCTTCTCCTACTACTGTTGCCTTTCCTCAGCCTTGTTCTAGACCTGCAGCTCGTATCACTAAACATACATCTGCACCTCTTCCTTATGTTTATCCTATGCTTACTAGGTCCAAGGCCAAGCAGCTTCAATTTACCTCTCCTCATGCCCTAACGAGTTCCCCAGTGCCTAGTTCTGTTAATGAGGCCTTTTTAGACTCACGATGGGTTAAGGTTATGGAGATAGAGTTCACAGCCTTGCAGCAAAATCACACTTGGGATTTAGTTCCATTTTCTAAGTATATGAACTTCATTGGCTGCAAGTGGGTTTATAGGATTAAGTATAATCCTGATGGAATGGTGCTTAAGCATAAGGCTAGGTTGGTAGCCAAGGATTTTCTTCAAACACTGGGGGTTGATTATCTTGAGACTTTTAGTCCGGTTGTTAAGCCTCCAACTATTCGAGTTTTATTCACCTTAGCTGTTACTTTTTGTTGGGACATACATCAAGTAGATGTTAATAATGCCTTTTTGAATAGAGATTTGACTGAGGAAGTTTATATGTCTTAGCCCAAGGGGTTTATTGATGCTCGATATCCCTCACATGTGGGTAAGCTAAGAAAATCACTCTATGGCCTTAAACAGGTGCCTCGAGCTCGATACACTAAGTTGAGAGTTGCTTTGCAATCATAGGGATTTGTAAGAGCTGTGTCTGATGCCTCACTGTTCATTAAACGCACTTCGCAATTTGTGGTGCTTGTATTAGTGTATGTTGATGATATATTGGTCATCGGTTCTGATTCTATAGCCCTTGGAGCTTTTATTCATGAGTTGGACACAAATTTTGCTCTAAAAACTCTAGGATTTGTTCATTACTTCCTAGGATTTGAAGCTTACAGAAATCGCACTAGGATTTATACACAATCTAAATATGCTTTGGATTTGTTGAAGAAGGTAGGTATGCAAGACTGTTAATCATGTGATACCCCTATGAATTCTGTTATGTCCTTAATTGATGAGGTGATTCCTTTGACAATCCATCTCTATATCATACCATTATTGTCTGCTTCTTTTATTCATGAGTTGGACACAAATTTTGCTCTAAAAACTCTAGGATTTGTTCATTACTTCCTAGGATTTGAAGCTTACAGAAATCACACTAGGATTTATACACAATCTAAATATGCTTTGGATTTGTTGAAGAAGGTAGGTATGCAAGACTGTTAATCATGTGATACCCCTATGAATTCTGTTATGTCCTTAATTGATGAAGGTGATTTCTTTGACAATCCATCTCTATACCGTACCATTATTGTCTGCTTACAATACTTGACCTACACTAGGCCGGATATATCTTTTGCAGTCAATATGCTCAGTCAATTTTTATCCTCTCCTAAATAACAACATTGGATAACTTGTAAGAGGCTGCTTAGGTATCTCAAGGGTACCCTTGGTTTGGGCCTATTTTTCTCACCAACACCTATTGATTTACTACTGATTGTATATACTAATGCGGATCATGCTGGTTGTAAGGTTAGTAAGTGGTCTACTAGTGGTGTTTGTGTTTTTCTTGGGCACAATTTGATAGTTTGGAGTTCAAGGAAGCAAACAGTGGTTGCCCGGTCAGTTGGAGAGGCTGAATATAGGGCTATTGTCAAGGGGTGACTTAAATATTATGGATGAAGTCTTTGTTTTCGGAGCTAAGGTATCAGTGTGGTCAAACACCAATAGTGTGGGGTGATAATATGGCTATTAAAAGTATTGCTGAAAATTCGGTGTTTCATTCTCGCACTAAATATATTGAGATTGGTGCACTTTGTGCGAGAAAAGGTTGAAAATGGTGAGGTTGAAATTCGGTATTGCCTACTTTACATTAGTTAGCTGACATCTTCACCAAGGGATTGTCAAGGAACAGGTTTCGGTATTTGTGTGACAAAATCAATCTAAAAGAATCACCTATTCAAGCAGCCTCAGCTTCTCAAGCGTTTATAGAAAAGTAACTGGTCAGAAGGGAGTCTCAATTGAGGGGGAATGTGAAAGAAAATATTACACGAAGCTGTTGTTTCTAGTTGTTAATATTGTATTTGATGTGTTGTTCTTTAATTATGTTATATTTGTTGTTGTATGGTGTAGTAGACTGACTTAGACTTGTGCTTGTGTTAGCACCTCTGTTATGTCGGTGGTTTAGGCTCTTGTTGAGTATTTATAATCTGCATAGCCTTATTTTATGTTGGTCTCGAGATCATTCTTACATTTGAGTAATATTGAGAGCTTTTCTTCCTCTTCATTTGTGCCCTAGCCTCTGCCCTAGCTTGTCAATTACAACTATGAACCAAATGAAATGGCTTTGAAGGCTTATAGATATGATTAGGATGCGAACTTTTGGTTTGTTTTGCAATGATACAATGTTCACAATGAAAATTCTGGATTTTATTAACAGAAAAAGAAGGATACAAGACCCTAAGATATTCAAAACTAGGATACTCCAAACGTTGATGCCATAACAAGATTTCATACTTTGAAACAGTAGACAAGGAGGATTGAATAGATGACCTAGATCTAGTAGAATGATCAAGCCTTGGAATTTGATAAAGACCTCTTTTCTCTTCAGCACTACTAATCATCTTCCTCGAAGATAGATCCTGAAATTCATAATGAGATTGAAAAAATATCACCAAACAACCCCTTTCTTTAGTTAGTTTGCTCATTGATAGCAGATTACATTTTAAATTAGGCACATATAGTACTAATTTTAGGATTAAACCTGTTACACAAGCTGTCCCTTTTCCTTGAGCCAGGGATGTTGTACAATCAACGATAAAAACAGTAATACCTTGATCACAGGGTTCATAATTGGACAACATCTTAAAAGAACCAGTCAGTCATGTGGTCAGATGCTCCCATGTTTATGATCCAATAGTTTGAAGAAAATTTATGAGATAGTAAGGAGTATTTAGCATTACCTTGTTTGGCTAGGGATACCGTCGGATTAGGGCTCTATGCAGTTTCAGATTTATTCACCTTAGTTTGGCTTAGTAACTACTGCAACACCTCCAATTGATTGGCTGTCAAAGTGAAATTTGTTGGTTTTCCCCCTTCAGCCTCTACCACATATGTAGATTGACTTCCTCTTTGCTAATTCTTTGGCTTCCAATTTGCTGGCTTTCCATAAATCTTCCAGCAAGTCTCCCTAGTATGGTAAGGTTTATTGTAGTGGTCACACTATTATTTATCCTTTTGGGACTCCCCTTTAGATGCGGTAGGTGATTTTACTTGTGAAGTGTTCATGGCTGAGGTTTGTGTGTATACCTCATTGTTAAAAGGCCCTGATGCAGGTAACATCACTTTCTTCTTGCTTTCTTCTCGTCTTACTTTTGCAAAACCTTCTTTTATGGATGGAAAGGGCTTTGTTCAAAGTAATCTGCATTTAGATTTGAATTTAGGCCATGTAGGAAGTCAAATACCCTATCTTTTTCTACCATCTTGTCATATTTTCTTCCATCCTCATAACACCCCCACGTGATCTCATAAAACAAGTCCATCTCTTGTCACAATTCAGTTAGAGTATTGTAGTATTTAGTGACTGAATTAGTACCTTGCCTTGTGATTCGAATAATTGACCGGATCTAGAAGCATTGGGTTGTGTTCTCCAGGTCTGAATACATCTCTTGGACAGCTTTTCAAATTTCACTGGTTGTCTTGTAGAATAGGTAGGTTCTTCCAATCTTTGGTTCCATGGAATTGACCAACCAAGCCATAACAATGGGATTCTCTGCCTCCCACACACTATAGGATGCTGACTCGGTGATAGGCTTTGAAATTGCTCATGTCAAATAGCATACCTTCCCCTTTCCTCGAATTACCAGTAGGACTGATTGGGACCCTTTTCTAAAGTTGGTTTCATTCAGCTTATGTTGGGCAATCTAGAGGGAATGACTATCAAGAGCTATTGGAGTGACTGGAACTTGTGTATTCTTCATTGGAAGCAGATTAGTAGTGGACGTCTCACTAGCTGATTGGTTTTTAGCTATATCGTGGACTTAGGAATCCTACATACAATAGGAAACAAGGAATAGGTTGCTACAAAAACGTGGCTCTGATACCATAAAACAATTGATTAGGGGAACTATGAATATTCCTCCGTTAATGTTTCGTTGATCTAGGTGTGATTTATATACAAAAAAGCTCCTAAAAACTCTCCTAATTTACAGGAGTATATTACAACAATTTAGATAACTACTTTACAGATTTGGATGAGTGAGAACTTGGATATCTTTATCTAATTTCTGAGGCTGCTTCACCATCTTTTCTCTTTATCTTTTAGTTTGATTTGTTGTGATCTTTTCACAACATCTTGATCCTTATCTATTGGACCATCAACTTGTTCTTCCTTATCTTTATCTTCTTTCAACAGTCTCAAACAGTCTTCCAAGGCCTAGCTCAAGAGATTCAACAAGGCTGTTATGACATTTGGTTTCCATCACAACAATGCAGATCACACCATGTCCTCAAAAATAAAAGAGGTAAGGTGACAACCCTTATTGTTTATGTGGATGACATAGTTGTAATTGGAAATGATCCAGACGAAGTTGAAAGGCTGAAAGCATATCTAAGAATAGAATTTGAGATTAAGGACCTTGGAAAATTAAAATACTTTCTTGGTATAGAGGTTATAAGATCAGATAAAGGACTATTTATATCCCAAAGGAAGTATGTATTAGATCTGCTAAAGGAAACAAGGATGTTAGGATGCAAACCTGTTGACAGTCCAATTGAGGTAAATCATAGATTGAAAACTAGAGAAGGAGACAAAGTAGATCAAGGTAGATATCAGAGATTAATGGGTGTCATGTACCGAGGGCATACTGTAATAAATAAAAAATAGTGGAAAGAGGACGCTATAAACCATTGTATAGGAGCAATAGTGATTTGTGTTACTTAGGCGGTTATTTTGGGTAGGAGATGTAGTATGTGAGATGCAATCTGAATTCCCTCTCAATTCCCTTCTCAATCTCTCTCGTATTCTCTCTCTCTCTCTACTCTTCTAATTCTCTTTGCCTCCCTTTCATGAGATCCTTCTCGTTCTTACTGTGATCTCTACTAGTCGAGAGAGATTAGTTCTTCAAGCATTGTCAGATCCTTGTGGATCTGACAATTTGGTATCAGAGCTGAATTCTGGGACTCACGAACGAAGGAGACGTCAATGGCTGAAGGCACGTAGATGAAAGGATTGGAGGCTGAGGTGCAGCAATGTGAATCCTCGATGGCAGACTTTGCAGACAAGGGTAAACCAATTGGAGTTGGGATCTAATAGAAACCATGAGGCGATCATCGCCATGGACAGGAAGTTGGATGTGGTGGTAACATAGATCCGAAAGGAGTTACAAGGATTTATGGTGATGTTCGTAAGGCAGCATCAGGTAAGCATTCCTCTTGATTTTCCTCTTCGAGAGAGGACATATCTGATTCTGCCCAGACAAGGTAGAACGGATCCAATTATACTAGGGAGAGGAAGGAATCAAAGGACCGCTGAGACTTCAGTTGGAGGAGTAGATCAGGGTGAGCTAGGGGAGGCTGGGTGGGAACGGCGACAGGAGGCACTGGTAAACCACAATCCGCATGGTTTGCCCATGTTGAGATTGGAAATTCCTTTGTTCAGTGGGACAAATCCCTGCTAGTGGGTTCGGAGATGTGACAGGGTGTTCGAGTGGTACCTTAACGATGCAGGGGACGCTTGGTACCAAGGGTGGTCCAAGGTTTAGGAATTCTGCGGGTGGGAAGATTTCGTAGAAGAATTATGCGAAAGGTTTGGAGATCAGAGGTCATCAGATGTGGTTGAAGAATTTAACAAAATCAAATAGGTTGGAACGGTGATGGAGTACCAACTTAGGTTTTGAGGAGTTGAAGGCCTTAATGCTCAACCACAACCCATTCTTAACCGAGGCTTATTTCGTTTCAAGCTTTATAAGCGGCTTGAGCAAGGAATTGAGACCCCTGGTGAAGGTGCTAAGACCACGTACCCTTAAGCACGCTGCTGATAGTGCTAGGCTACACGAGGTGGCGGTGGAAACACTGATGAAGAAGTTGAGGGCAGTGAATAAGAGTGTTGCCCAGTGAATTCATTGCCTGGCAGGAGTTTTACAAGGAATAGGGACGGGGATCTCCAGGCCTAAAGAATTTGGCGCTACCGGCCCCCAACTCCCAAGGAGGGAAGACCATGGATTAGAGGAGACAGGCGGGCCTTTGTTTCAGATGTGGAGATAAATATTACGTGGGCCATCAATGCAGGAAATAGCTTTTGTTATTAGAAGAAGAAGAAGGAGATCCGATGAAAGAGGAGGAAACATCACACACGCAAGAAGAAGAAGACAATGGTGAGATCTCCCTACATGCCCTGAAGGGACTCACAAACAACAAGATAATTAAGGTAGAAGGGCAAGTGGAGAAGAGTAAGTTAATGATCTTGATTGATAGTGGGAGCGCCCATAGTTTCTTGGATGAGGGTACGGATCGAAGGTTGAAATGCCCTCTGATTCCCTCTCAGTCATTGATAGTGACAGTGGCCAATGGGAATAAAGTGATGAGCAAGTCTACACGTGCAGGGTTCTGTTGGGATATGCAGGGAGAGGGATTTGAGGCCACTAAAATTAAGGGGATGTGATGTAGTATTGGGGGTCGATTGGATGAAAAATGTTAGCCCGATTTGCTTTGATTTTAACAAAATGGAGGTGACCTTCGAGAAGAAGGGAAGGAAGATGACACTGAGAGGCAGGAAGGAGGTGGGGGTATGCAAGACGATTACGGGCAAAGGGTTACGAGGCTATTCAAACACAAGATGAACCAAGTGGCTCAGTTGTTCTCTGTTCTAGCCACGAAGGAAAGAGGAGCTGAGAACAAAAGGAGAGTGATGTGATCCAACCGATAGGAAGGATCTCCAAAGGATGAAATGGATTGAATTGTATTTCAGAATTGGAATTACAAGAAAATGAAAGTAAGAACAGCAGCAACTGGGCGTTCGAGAGGCCCAGAACTCTCCTACAATCACTCCAAATTCTTCACACCTTTCTCACTCTCTTCCTACCCCTTTTATAAGCTGTTATTCCCTTCTCTCTCTCCTGCATAACCGTATTTGGTTATGCAGGCGTGTCTGCTGGTTTGTTACACAAACCAGCCAAATATCTATCCTACCCCTTAGCGCACCTACTGATTGGTGCTTCCTCCAGCTGTACTCTCAACTCCCTTCGGATGCTTGTGACGCCTATAGTAAGTATGCAAAACCGGGGGCCTAACATCACTCCCTCCCCCAACTTTCACCTTGTCCTCAAGGTGAAAACCTGGAAACTGCTGCTGAATGAGGCTGAAAGGCTCCCAAGTGGCTTCTAATGGGGGTAACCCCTTCCATTACAGAAGAACATCCAAACCTTCCACATTATTTCCTTTGCCTGGTCTGACTCCCAATACTGCCTCCGGTTCGACCAGCATCTCCAGCTCTGCACTTAACTGATTGGGAATATCCACCGTGGCTTGCAATGCCCCTTTGGCCTCTCGCAGCTGAGACACATGGAACACGGGGTGAATGCTGCAAGATGAAGGTAATTTTAACCTATAAGCCACCGGTCCAACCTCCCTCTCAATCTCAAACGGACCATAGAATCTAGGAGCCAGTTTCTCATTGGCACGACCAGCCAATGACTTTCGACGATAGGGAATTAGTTTTAAGTAAACTAGATCCCCTACTTGAAACTTTACTGCTCTTCTCTTCACATCAGCCCCTTTCTTCATTATAGCTTGAGCTCTTTGTAGCTGTGCCTTCAGTTCCTCCAGAATGTGATCTCTCTCGACAAGCTACTGCTCTACCACTGAAACCGAAGTGGATCCCTTTTCAACTTTAAGTATTGCTGGCGGTTCGCGCCCATAGACGGCCTGGAAAGGTGTAGTTCTAGAGGCTGTGTGGTATGAAGTATTGTACCACAATTCCGCCCAAGGCAGCCACACAAACCAAGATTTTGGTTTGGAAGAAGCAAAGCAACGAAGGTAGGTCTCCAATGTCCTATTCAGCACCTCCGTTTGACCATCCGTTTGTGGATGGTAAGCTGTGCTGCGTTGGAGCTTGGTACCTTGGAGACGAAAGAGTTCCTCCCAGAATTTGCTCATGAATATCTTATCCCGATCAGACACAATGGACTGTGGTAGACCATGAAGCCTTACAACCTCCTTGATGAAGACTCCTGCCACTTCTCCAGCAGAAAAAGGGTGTTTCAACCCAATAAAATGGCCATACTTACTGAGTCTATCAACCACCACCAAAATCGAGTCTATTTTTCCTGACCTGGGTAAGCCTTCGATAAAGTCCATCGCAAGGTCTTTTCAAATTTGATTTGGAATCGGAAGGGGTTGCAAAAGTCCTCCTGGTTTGAGTGCCAGTACTTTGTTTTGCTGGCAAACCGCACAGTGGCTTACATACCTGTGAATGTCCCTCTTCATCCCCAACCAATACACACTTGCCGCGATCCTCTTGTAAGTCTTCAAGAATCCCAAGTGCCCCGCAACACTCCCATCATGACCCTCATGTAAGAGCAATGGGATGAGAGAAGAACCCTTCGGTAGATATATCCTCCCTTTGTAAAAAAGGAAACCGTCCACCAACTGAAAATGGGGTTTGGAAGTAGGATCCCGCTGGAGGTCCTTGACCACCACTTGTAGCTCTTCATTGTCAGCTACCTCCTTAGCTAGCTGATCCAGTTGGAGAACCTGAGGAACAGTTAAAGCTAGGAGGGCAGCAGAGTGGCTGATGCGGGACAACCCATCAGTCGCTTTATTCTCCAACCCAGGTCTATATTGGATTTCAAACCGAAATCCCATTAACTTCACCATCCACTTTTGATATTCTGGACTCACCAATCTCTGTTCCATCAAGAACTTGAGACTTTTTTGATCCGTCCTGACCACAAATTTTTGTCCCAAGAGGTAGTGTCTCCATTTTTGTACCGAGAACACAATGGCCATTAGTTCCCTCTCATACACTGATTTCCTCCTACCGAACTGATTAAACGCCTGACTAAAGTATGCAATAGGTCGATGGTCTTGCATTAACATAGCCCCCATGCCATGTCCCGAAGCATTCGTCTCCACCTCAAATGGTTTGTCAAAATTCGGCAAAGCCAACACGGGCAGTGACACCATGGCAGCTTTGAGCTGGCGGAAAGCTTGCTCAGCCGCTTCATCCCAAAAGAAATTACCCTTCCTGAGTTTGTCCGTGAGTGGCCAAGCTATCTTGCCATAATCTTTAACAAAACGCCTATAGTACCCGGTGAGACCAAGAAAACCACGCAACTCCTTCAGTGTGGCGGGAGAGGGCCACTCTAACATGGCTTTTACCTTGTTATAATCAGCCGAGACTCCTTCATGTGATATAATGTGACCTAGGTACTCAATTTCCAATTGTCCGAACGAACACTTCTTCTTATTCGCAAATAAATGGTTAGCTGCCAACACCTCCAGAACAGAGCACAAGTGTTGTGCATGCTGTTCCAAGTCTTTGCTAAAAACCAAGATGTCGTCGAAGAAAACTAGCACGAAACGCCTCATCTGTTCTCTGAAGATGTCATTCATCAGTGACTGAAATGTGGCTGGCGCGTTAGTCAATCCAAAAGGCATTACGAGGAATTCGTAGTGGCCTTCATGCATCCGGAATGCTGTCTTTGGAATATCCTCTGCCTTGACGCGAATTTGGTGATACCCGGACTTAAGGTCGAGTTTGGAGAAGACCTTGGCTCCATGAAGCTCATCTAGCAGCTCTTCAATCACTGGAATTGGGAATTTGTCGGCCACTGTCACCTTATTTAATGCCTTATAATCCACACAGAACCTACACCCTCCATCCTTCTTCTTGACCAGTAGAATCGGGCTCGAAAAGGGGCTGGAACTGGGTTGTATGATCCCTGCGGCTAGCATCTCTCCTACCATCTTTTCAATCTCGTTTTTCTGTAGATAGGGATAACGGTAGGGCCGCACACTGACCGGAGTTGTGCCTGGCAGCAGGTTGATGGCATGATCCTTCTTTCTGGAAGGAGGCAGCCCTTTAGGTGCTGAAAACACCTCCTCGAACTCAGCTAACACTTGCTTAAGGAACGGTGGGATCTTGACCGTTTTGTCACTGTAATCAGATGCCATCGTTCCCAATTCAAGCAGCACTCCTTCTCCATTCTCCTTGAAAGCCTTCATCATTGCCTTTAGGGATACCAAGCTTTTGCTCAAGCTAGGGTCTCCCTGCAAGGTCACGGCTAATCCCCCCACCTGGAACTTCATAGTCAAGGCCTTCCAATCCACTCTCATTTTTCCCACCGCAGCCAACCACTTCATCCCAAGAATTACATCTGAGCTACCCAGCTCCAGAGGTAGAAAATCTTCCACTATTTGCAAGTTTTGTAGATGCAACTTTACCCCCTTGCAAATCTCGGCCCCTTGCACTGCCATTCCCGTTCCCATGATAACACCATAACCAGTCGTTTCTGTTCGCGGCAGTCCCAGTCGTTGAACTAACTCGGCCGCTATAAAGTTGTGCGTCGCCCCCCCATCGATCAGTACTACTACTGGTTGCCCTTCGATAACGCCTTATAGCTTCATGGTCTGCGGTGTTGTTAAACCAACCACCGAATTCATAGAGAGTTCAATGATTTCACTGCCTTGGTGCACTTCCTCTCCCCCCTCGTCTTCTCTCACCTCCGTGGTTCCCCTTTGGGATCCTTCCCTCTCTTTCTCTTCATCATAGATCATCATAACGTGCAGCTCCTTGTTCTTGCACCTGTGGCCAATCGAGTATTTCTCATCACAACGAAAACACAATCCCTTCTCCCTCTTGGCTTTCCACTCAGACTCACTGAGCCGTTTAAAAGGAACATTACTACCACTCTCGGCCACTGGTAGCTTACTGCTCACCTGGTTCGAGACTCTCGAATAAGGAGTCGGGCTTCTGGATTGAGTGGGAGGGATTCTAACGGTGTTAGTGGTAGAGTAGGTGGGAATTTTACTTCCCACTGGTCCGAACCCCCTACCGCAGCTCAGGACGGCTGCATTTTTATCCTCTATACATTACGTTATTAGCATGACCCGATCCAACCCCCTGGGTTGTAATACCCTGATCTCAGCCTTAATTTTAGGCTTAAGGCCGTTGATGAAATGTCCTTCCAAGAACGCCTCAGAGATGTCTGACACAGGTACCGCCAATGCCTCAAACATCAGCCTATATTCCTTAACCGTGCCTTCTTGTCGCAGAGCAAGGAACCTCTCTTCCAGCGACCCTTCTTGAGTTGGGCGGAATCGGTTAAGAATTCCCTGCTTGAGCCCCTCCCAGCTACGGATCCCCCTGCGCCTAGACTCCCACTGGAACCAAGCGAGGGCCCTTGCCTCGAAGCATAATGCAGCGGACTCTATCTTCTCATCCTCCGAGAGCTGGTTGATCGTGAAGTATCTCTCCGCCCTGAAAATCCAGTCGTCTGGATTGTCTCCTTCGAAGGTAGGCATTTCCAGCCTCCTACCTCTCCCCTCCGGTCGCCATGCAGCGCTCATGCTTCCCTCCATTCTGTGACTCATACCCCCTCCTGGTGTCACTTCGGAATCTGGGGTCAATTCCGGTGGCCAGTCGTTCCCATGAGCCTTAGCCTTCCGCTCCCGTTCCTGTTTGTCCCACCTTGTGCGCATGATAGCAAACTGCTCCAGCATTTCTGCTACGTTCCGGTTGATGGTTTGAATCTCTCCCCTCATCGTGTCAACCTTCCCCTCCAGGTCCCCCACTCTCTCGGTTAAGTTTACCGTGGCGATCGACTATTGTTCTGATACCAAAATGATGTGATCCAACCGATAGGAAGGATCTCCAAAGGATGAAATGGATTGAATTGTATTTCAGAATTGGAATTACAAGAAAATGAAAGTAAGAATAGCAGCAACTGGGCGTTTGAGAGGCCCAGAACTCTCCTACAATCACTCCAAATTCTTCACACCTTTCTCACTCTCTTCCTACCCCTTTTATAAGCTGTTATTCCCTTCTCTCTCTCCTGCATAACCGTATTTGGTTATGCAGGCGTGTCTGCTGGTTTGTTACACAAACCAGCCAAATATCTATCCTACCCCTTAGCGCACTTGTTGATTGGTGCTTCCTCCAGCTGTACCCTCAACTCCCTTCGGATGCTTGTGACGCCTATAGTAAGTATGCAAAACCGGGGGCCTAACAGAGAGTTCGTGTTAACCATCAAAAGTTCACCACAATACAACACTAAGGTACACCATTTTGATCTACTTAATATACTCCTAGTTTAATTTGAGAATTTATTTGTAGAGCCTCAATCTCTACCCCCAACCCAAGCCATTGACCACGCCATCAACCTTAAACCCCACATAGAACCTGTTAACATTCGTGCCTACTGCTACCCTTCTCACCAAAAAACAAAGATCGAAAAATTGGTTAAAGAGATGCTCCACAAGTCAGTCATAAGACCCAACCACAACCCTTTTGCATAGCCAGTGTCGTTGGTAAAAAAAAAAAAAAAAAAAGATGGTTCCTGGCGATGGCGATTTTGTATTGATTACCGCCAGCTAAACGAAATAACCATCAAGAACAAATTTCCCATCCCACTCATTGATGTCCTACTAGATGAACTTAAACATGCCACTATGTTTTATAAGTTGGACCTGAGATCCGGATACCACCAAATCCGGATGAACCTATGGACATTTCCAAAACTGCATTTAGAACGCACCAGGGCCACTATGAGTTCCTTGTCATGCCCTTTGGCTTAACCAATGCCCCAACCACCTTTTAATCTCTAATGAACCAAATTTTTGAGCCATACCTCAGAGATTTCATTCTTGTATTTTTTGATGATATTCCAAACCTTTGAACTCCACCTAAAACATTTGAGGACTACATTTGAAATTCTTAAGATCAACAAGCTGTATATTAAGAGATCAAAGTGTGCCTTCGCACAAAGCCAAGTGGAGTATTTGGGATATATCATATCAGGCCAAGGAGTGAGTATAGATCTAAAAAAAGTGGTTGCCATGACTAACTGGCCAAGACCGATGACTGTTAAAGCCCTGAGGGTTTTTTTGGGATTGACTGGTTATTATAGAAGATTTGTAAAGGGGTATGGAGCCAGAGGTAGGCCACTTACAGACTTATTGAAGAAAGACAGCTTCAAGTGGGATTAGAAGGCAGAGGCTGCCTTTGAGTCACTAAAGAGAGCTATGAGTGAGGCCCCAGTGCTTGGCCTACCTGATTTTAGCAGGACATTTGTGGTGGAGACATACGCTAATGGAATGGGCATAGGGGCAGTGCTAATGCAAGAAAGTAGACCCTTAGCCTTTATAAGTTAGGCCTTAGCTCTAAAACATATGGGCCTCAGTGTGTATGAAAAGAAGTTATTAGCCGTTATTTTTGCAGTAGAAAAATGGAGACATTATCTAGAGGGGAACAAGTTTATCATAAAAATCAATCATGAGAGTTTGAAGTTTCTACTAAAACAGAAACTTCACACCCACTTACAGAGGAAGGGGACGACTAAACTAATGGGCCTAGACTACACAATACAATACAAGAAAGGGAAGGAGAACATTGCAGCAGATGCTTTGTCTAGATGCCCTGAAGATGGAACAGTTGTTGCTATCTCAGCTTTAGTTCCAGAGTGGTGTCAAGAGGTGGCTAAGACTTATGAGGGGGACGAGCAGGCCAAGACTCTTTTGGAGCAATTGATAATTGCTTCTACAAGTAAAGTGGGGTATACACTGGCAAATGGGGTGATAAGATTCAAAGGTAGATTGATGGTAGGAAACAACATAGAACTAAAGAGGAGGATACTGCAAGCCTTACATGAATCCCCTCTCGGTGGCCATTCCAGAGTCCAAAATACTTATCACAAGTTGAAGTAGCTGTTTAATTGGCCTAAGTTGAAAGAGGAGGTGATGAAGTTTGTCGTTGTATGTGATGTGTGTAAGAGATGCAAATATTAGACCGTGGCCTATCCAGTGCTTTTACAACCACTGAATATTCCGAGGCAGGCATGGGAGAGTGTATCCATGGACTTCATTGAAGGGCTTCCAAGATAGGAAAGGAATGACTGCATATTTGTGGTGGTGGATAGGTTCTCCAAATTTGCTTCTTTTATGGCCCTTACACAGCACATGAAGTAGCTCGGGTTTTCTTAGATCAGGTGGTAAAAGTGAATGGGGTGCTGAAGACTATAGTGTCAAACTGAGCCAAGGTTTTCACTGGCCTCCTATGGCAGTCACTAATGAAATCATTGGGAGCTAAGCTAAACCTCTTTTTTGCCTATCATCCTCAAATTGATGGACATATTGAGAGAGTCAATCAATGCCTCAAAACCTACCTCAGGTGCCTGCGTTTTGCACACCCAAAAAGCTGGCACAAGTGGATTTCAGTAGCACAATGGTGGTACAACTCCACCTACCACAGTGCCATTAAAATGCCACCCTTCGAGGCCCTATTTGGCTACCAGCCCCCCTTATTGCCGGCCCTATCTGGCCCTACTAGCGTGGTTGCGGTGAATGAACACCTGCAGCAGAGATAGCAGGTCCTTCAGCAACTGAAGAAGGACTTAGCCATCTCGGAATCGAATGAAACAAATGGTGGACAAAAGAAGGAGTGAAAGAACATTCAGTGTGGGGGAGGCAATTTACCTTAAGCTAAAGGGACCCCATCTCAAATCCTCAGCTCCCAGCCCTATCTCTAAGTTGAGTCCCAGATACTTTGGTCCTTTTCCCATTATGGCCAAAGTGGGAAATGTAGCCTACAAACTACAACTACCAGAGGGAACTCAAATCCACTCAGTGTTTCATGTATCATTGCTGAAGAAGGCAGTGGGGAACCAACCAGTCAGTGACTAGCTACCCTAGAGACCCCTTGACTCTGAATTACCCCTAGAACCGGCTACCATTGTAGATCGCAGAGTCATCTATCAACATGGAGCCCCATTCATGTAAGTACTGGTGCAGTGGTCCAGCGGTCCAGCATGCCGATCAACAGCAGCACGTACCTCCCAGACTTATTTAAGCAGTTTCCAAGAGCTGCTAGTCTCCTAACTATTTCTTGAGGACAAGAAATGTCTCAAGGGGAGGGTATTTGTCATGTACCGAGGGCATACTGTAATAAATAAAAAATAATGGAAAGAGGATGCTATAAACCATTGTATAGGGCACCAGTGATTTGTGTTACTTAGGCAATTATTTTGGGCGGGAGATGCAGCATGTGAGGGGAGGCTATAAATTGTGGCTGACCTTACTATTCAAGGTATCGAGAATTTGAATGAAATCTGAATTCCCTTTCAATTCCCTTCTCAATCTCTCTCATATTCTCTCTCTCTCTCTCTCTCTCTACTCTTCTAATTCTCTTTCCCTCCCTTTCATAAGATCCTTCTCGTTCTTACTGTGATCTCTACTAGTTGGGAGAGATTAGTTCTTCAAGCATTGCTAGATCCTTGTGGATCTGACAATGGGAAAACTTATCTATCTATCTCACACCAGACTAGACATTGCCTATGCCATTGGAGTTCTGAGTCAATTTATGCATAAACCTAAGGATATTCGCATGGAAGTAGTCTATGGGATCCTAAGGTACTTGAAAATTGCACTGGGGAAAGATATATTGTTCTCAAATAAAGGGAATTTTAACATTGAAGGTTTTACTGATGTTAATTGGGCAGGATGCCTTGATGATAGGTGGTCTACATCAGGATATTGCACTTTCGTTGGAGGAAATATGGTCACACGGAGATGTAAGAAACAGAATGTAGTAGGCAAATCAAGTGCAGAAGCTGAATACAAAGTCATGACCCTAAGGGTGTGTGAATTCTCATGGATAAGGAAAGCACTGGAAGAACTTGGACTGACCAATGACAAGCCTGTCATGCTGTATAGTAACAACAAAGTAGCAATAAGTATTGTCAACAATCATGTTCAGCATGATAGGACTAAACATATTGAGACAGATAGACATTTCATCAAGGAGAAACTCACTACAGGGCAGCTATGCATTTCTTTTGTTCAATCCAAGAATCAGCTTGTGGATGTCTTTACTAAAGCCCTAACCAGCACAACTTTCATTGTGATTATTGCCAAGATAAGCATGGAAGATATTCACAAGCCATCTTGAGGGGGAGTGTTGAATAATCAAGCACTATGCAATCCTTCAAATCTTCCTAAATCCAGAAAGCTTCCATATCTTGTGGGATCTAATCATATCCTCAATCCACAATCATATCCTCATTTTTGTAAAGATCCTATTGTATCTTGTAAACATTCTTGATTGTATAATCTGTTTACTTTTGACAATGACATATTCCTAAATCTATAGATTTCCCAGCCCTATAAGCGAAGGGTCATCATGTAATCCTAGTGGAGCAATAATATTTTTCATCTTCCATTTACATTGTTCGTATCAAATCCTACAAAAGTAAAAGTAAAGAGAAGACAAAGGCACTTTTTACTTGGAAACCGTCACAGGAAAAACTAAATGGCCATGTACAATCAAGTAACTCTACTCTAATGAGAAAATGAAGTACAAGGGAGACTTCTTACAAATATACCTTAGTTGTATGGGCGCACAAAACTCTGGTGTTGACTGCTCAACCTTGCAAGTGAACTTTTCAAGTACTCACCATATGCTCAGTCACACGTGCATGCTTCCTCCAGTGTTGATGCTTCAAAATCTTCAGATTCCTGATGACTGAACTAAGATCACCTCTTGGTTGGTCACTGACAAGATTTAGAACCTTTTTTTGTAGTAGAATGATGTGAAGAAGAAGAAATCCTGATGAAATTCTTTTAACTGAACAATGATATCTTCTTCAAAGGCACTTTGTTTTCTTAGATCTGAAGCACAAGAAAAATGCACAGTAATCACTTACTTATAGTTACCACATTCTTATGTTTCAATATCTTTGATTTTGCTTCATATTTAAACTCAACAATCTTGCACCCATGTGTAGAGAATTCTAAACATGCTAATTTGATTGCTTTCCTATAGTTTGTAGAATGATATTGCAAGGAAAATATCAGATCTCAGATTTTGACTTCCCTAAATATGAGAATATACATCCCAAAGTTGAGAAACTTTCAAAAAAAGCAAATTCTAATTCTGCATACTGTGGTCATGTTCGGCCCATGGTATTCCCATGGTGAACACTATCCAATTTGGCATGGCTATGCTTTACGTATTGTGGCCATGGTCTGTCATCAAACCTTCTATTTTGGTATTGTGGCCTGAGAATTCAATGGATTTCACAACAGCTACTGTTCTGTTTTAATCTTTCCTCACACCCTACTAACACCATGGTTCTGAAAGGCGTGAGGCGCAAAAGGTCCTGGAGCCTGAGGCGTGAGGCGCACGAGGCGAGGTGCGCCTTTGCGAAGCGAGGCACACCTTTTAGAAAAGAACTCAAAATCTTGTAAAATCATAAATAACTATCAAATTATCAATAATAACACATTCATATCATTCATGATTCATTATCTTTAAATTTTATAAACTAACAACATCAAAGTTGATTCTTTCGTCATGCAAATTCTAAACTAGAAACATCATTAAAGTTCAAACTTAAAGTCTCAAACTCAAACAAGTACCAATCATAATGCAAAGTTCTAAACAAATGCATAAACGCTACAAATCTACAATCAATATAAAGAAGTTTTTTAATCAATCATCATCAAGGAGATCATCAACATCAAGATCAATATCTTCATCATCCCCTTCAATCACCCCTTCATCTTCTTCTTCATCTCCCAATTCTTCTCCCTCTTGCAAGTCTTCATCATCTTCGGTCTCTGCCTCACTTTCCTCCTCCTCTTCAATCTCTTGAATTACTCACCACTTTGAAGTCGAAGCCGAAGTTGAACCCGATTGTGATCGAGTTTGTTTAATTCTAAATTGATAACTAAGCTCTCCAACTCCTGCAGCCGCAGTGACATTACTTCAGTCAACCCATCCCCAACGTCATCCAGAAAAACAATTTCATCATCTTTATCATTCTCCTCATCAAGTTTTCCAGTCAACCATTCATTGCTTTCATCAATGTGGGTCAATATGATAGGGTCAATGGTATCATGCATATGATACCGACGCCTCAATGCTCTATTGTATTTCACAAATACCAAGACGTTTAAACGAAGTTGATCAAGCCTATTTCTCCATTTAGTATGAAGCTGCAACAATTTATGCAAAAACATACTAAGGATAAGCTACATGAAACAAACCAACTACTAATAAAAATTGTAAGTGTTATATGTACAATGCACTTACATTTTCAAACACACTTCAATTACGTTCACATCCAGATGAACTACAAGTCAAGTTGAGAATTTTAATTGCAAATTTTTGCAACGTGGGTGTTGACATTCCATATGAAGCCCACCATTCAGCTGTCCAATAAAATTCATGGGTTAATTATTATCTATTATCTAGAATGATTATATATATAATGTAATATATATATATATGTGTGTGTGTGTGTGTACCTAGTGATTTCTCAGCTCTCTTTCTAATAGCCATATAGTTTCCAAAGAACCCATCTACCTTGTTATACTTAGGAGAATTAACAAAAAAGTTAATCAATGTACTTTCCCTCTTGTCTTTCCAGCCATCTGACAAAATGGAACATCCATATTTGGCCCACGCCTCTTCATGATCTTTCATCATTGCACGAGTGGCTTCCACCTCTTGTTTGAGAAGGAGAACCCTGACTTCATGGTAACTAGGCGGCTTCACACCTGAACCATACTGACTAACTGCTTCTATAAAGACTTTAAAATTGTCATATGTCATTGCATTGAATGGAATGCCTGCATCATACATTCATCGTGCAAAGCTTCTACAAACTCGAGCTCTTAACTCTTTTTTTGCAAACTCATTCTCACCCAAACTTGTTTGCTTTCCTTTGGCCATGCTTTTCAACACATTAACTTCTGGATCTTTAAGAAAAACATCAAGTGGACCCTTTTGTGTTGGCCCTTTAACACTACCAACACTACCAGTATCGCTTCCACTTTCAGTAGATATATTGGGTCTTTTTCTACTTTGAGGCGGCAGCTCATCATCATCATCATCATACTCTTCACCAAATTGAAAATCATCATCTAACGGTGCCATATTTCGCTCATCCTTGTTATTCTTCTTCTTTTGCATGTACTCTCCAATCTCTTCTTTTACTGATGGAGGACATTTTGGACAAGCTTTAGTATTACTAAAACCACCCACAATATGTTGTTTCGCCCGAAATATACCACCTTTTGTTACTTTACGACAAAATTTACATGTGGTGATATTTCTATCATTAGGATCAACTTCAAAATAATTCCATGCCGGGTCAGTTTTGGAAGTTGTCGATGACATTGATAAACTATAAAGAAAACAAGAAAACAACAACTGTATAAACTATAAAGAGAGAGAAACAACTAGCAAGATAAATTAAGCAAGAATGCAAGAAATAATCAAATAAAAAACAAGTAACGAACTCACAAGGGTAGGCTAGAACCAAGAAGAGGGGAGGCTGGAAGCCTGGAACTGAGATTGACAGCGACTTTTGGTGGGTAGTGGGTTGCTTAATAGTTTGAAGAGCAGAGGAGAAGAGAGGAAAGGAAGAGAGGAGAAGAGCGTGAGCAGAAGAGAATAGAGGAGGCGGGCGTGGCTGGAGAGGAGAGGAAGAGAGGAGGCGGGCACGGTTGGAGAGGAAAGGAAGAGGAAGATCGGTTCGAGCAGGAGAGGAGAGGAAGAGAGGAGGGGGTTGCGGCTAGAGAGGAGAGGAAGAAGAAGATCGGGCCGAGCTAGAGAGGAAGATAGGATGCAGGCGCGGCTGGAGAGGAGAGAAAGAGGAAGATCAGGCGAGCTGGAGAGGAGAGGCTGGAGAGGATGTGGGCGTGGCTGGAGTTGAGAGGAGTGAGGAGCGCTGCCTAGGTTTTAATTAAAACCTAGGTTTCATGAGGCGCACCTAGGCGCGCCTCACGCCCTGGTGCCTCACCGTGCAAGGCAAGGGCCTCGCTGAAAAATCCTCGCCTCGACCCAGGCGAGGTGGCGAACTTGCGTTTTAAGGCGCCTTGCGCCTAGGCGCACCTTTAACAACTATGACTAACACTAATCCAACAGTAGGTCACTACGGTCTATTGTATCACCTGGAAGCCCATCAGACCATGACAAACAATTTGTACAACTCATTTAGGCCATTCTTGGACAAAAGCCTTAGGCATAACACAAGAGTTGCCAAAACATAAAAGGCTAAAATAACATTTTGTCCTGGGAATATGCCAATGGTAGAAACTTAATATTAAAGACTTTACTTGCCTTTTGAAACTTAATATTGCTAATAATTTGTTTGTATATATCTTAGAGATTTTCATATTTCTTTTCTTTGGTGTAGCTATGGTTATGCTTTCGTATTTCTTTTCTTTACCAATTGTATGGTTATGTTCATTTGGGAATGTATTTAACAGGCCTCGTGATTGATTTGTTTTCTGGTGGAAGAGTTTTGCCACAGTTGCAAGAGGTACATATACCAGCTGGATTAGCTTTACTAAAATTAACTTTAGATGGCACTGTCATGTAACACTTATTTAATGTGATTTTAAATCTCAATTACCTCACTCTAGTTATATGTTTGCTAGGTTAGGTCTCATACTTTTTTTATTACTCTTATAGCTATTAGTTCATCCTGTTCTATCATCAAATGATTGTTACTAAGGTTTCAATACAATGTACTCTAGTCTTCCTTGGAGTTGGTTCTTGCCATAAGGATTTTTCCGACCCAAATCAGTTTCAACTACTTGTTGATATGCCTTCCCCCTAAGAACCATTCCTAATAGAATGACAAGAAGAACATTCTTTCCCAGTCAAGTTGGTCTATTGGCACTAAATCGTCCATTTAGGTGATGTGTCATTGAAAACCTCCGACTCAAACCACCAAGCCATGTAACCCTATAATTCCCAGTTAGTCCACCTTGAGGTGATTGATGTGCATAAGTATTCACAAATTTCCTATCTTTAGGCAAATCATTTGTCACCAATAAACTAGGACATTGGCCAAGTACTCTAGTTACAATGCATTTGCATCAAACACATCTATTAGTGATCAAAGATGTGTCATAATGTATGGCTAACATTCATTATTTTGAATTTATTACTTGGTTTTTGGATATCTAGACAGTCAAGTAATACAAGGATAACATCCCAACTTAAACATTGCTTTAGACACCAAAGTATCTAAGCCCAACTGAATAAAATACTCCAACCTAACTAACTAGGAAAACATCTCAAAGGGCACCGAGTTAATATTGCCATACACATTTCTCAATCTGCATGATCTGATACAGTGAAGTTTGACTGACCCGTTGCAATATCTGTAGTTTTCATTGTTCTATATGATGCTTTAAGACTAAGAACATTAATTGCACCTTGGTTTTGGCATTTGAGGCCATTTTTGTAAAAATTTAGAACATCCTCCAATTTTAACTTAGTACAGAAGATTCTATTCTCCCAAACATGCTCATAAACATCTTTTCTTATCCTTGGTCACAGTATTGTATACAGCAAGTGTTTCTTAAAATTTATGTGCAATCTAATAAGTGTTTTTGTTATTTTGGACAGGTTGCAACTTGGTTGGAATTGCATGCCAAGTTGATGCCAAATGGACGTATCATGGTGAATTGCGGGGCTGCTAATGATGGCACATCCAATTCAGTTCCCCCTGAAGTTTCATCAATTGATGACACCTGGGTACAGAATTCTACCATCAGGGCACTATGCCAAGCATTTCCTGGACAAGTACATCACTTACAACTCAATTTTGTTGCATAAACTTGAGTTATTTGTTTTCATGAAGTTTCTGGCTACTTATCCTACATGTATTTGTTTTTTTGTGCCTTAATTGAGAAATAGTCCATGATATACCAAATATATTCTTAGAGTTTCCTATGATTTCTGTGAATACTGATAAACTAGAAATACGTAGATTTGTTCTTAGTAATAATGATTGTGTTATAATGCCTACTCCTAAGGAATCTACAGGAACTAGGATATTCTATTCTAGGGTCTGCGTCTACTTAGATTTGTTTTTGTTTCTTTAATATGGACTGTACAAGCACTAGGTTGGGGAACATGGATGGGTAGAATTAAGATATCTCAAATAGTTTATAGAGATATTTGGTGAAACTGAAACGAAAATTAAGTCCTAAATTTTGAACTTGAATTCTAGATGCATAAGTTAGTGAAGAGTAAAATAAAAAGCTATCATCCACCAGATATATTTAGCACACAGTGATGATCTTGTCTCATTGACTTAAAATTAAGGCCTATTTGTTTACCAAAAATGTCCATTTTTAATGAATTTATGAGAGGTGCTTATATGCTATCAGATGCTGTCAATTGCAAATATACTATATGTAATTTTGAACACCTAATCTTTATTAGACAGGGCCTGAGGTTAGCAAGTGAAGGAAATGGAAAAACAGTTGCAAGAGAAGTGGATTGGCCCATGAGGTTGGAGGTCCTTATGGTTTGGTTGATAAATATAATAAATTCTTATGATACATCTACTTGTATTACGAGTACCCAAATGTACAATCAATTTGAGGTTCACTACTGCTAGCTACATTAAGTGATTGTGACCTTCTCCTCAAGGTGGTCAACTTCAATAGTAGCCTCCTTGAACCTAGCCACATATTACCAAAGAGTCTCCTCCTCTAGCTTGATCCACATAGGGCTGGCGCAAAGCTTCTTTACCTTATAATAACAGCCAAAATGAGCCACAAATTTATCAACCAGTTCTTAGAAAACCCCCACACTCTCAATCTCTCACAAATTAAACCAATCATTGGCTCCTTTCTTGAGGGTCTTTGAGGAAGCCCCTGCAGACAAAGGCCTCATGTTCCCTTTGGCAATCCATTGCAATTCTATAACTATTTGGGTGGGTCATTGAGTCATCTATCCTGTCATATTGGTCTAGAGGTGGGAAGTTGAAGTTGGACGGAAGTTGAGCATTGGTGATTTTGAGAGTAAAGGGTTTGCAACACGATATATGGTAGTATACCAATGGCCTTTGGTTCATGATCAACTTCTTTGCAGGGAGATGGTGGTGGATTTTCTGTCACATTTTGGGTGTTAGCCATCAATGGTGATTCCCAGTTGCCACTATTGATGGTTGCCTTGATGTGCTATTCGAGCTCAAATCATTATTGTTGTCTTAGGTGGTGGGACTCTTCTTCTCCCCTACTCAACCTCTGGCTATAAGCAGTACATGTAGGTAATCTAGTGATTCCCACAAATAGTGTCAATTGATGCTTCTAGAATTTGCACCAATAAAAGTTGTAACACCTGAGCGTCGATTGGACTCAAGCTCAGTGATCTAGCGCGGTCATTGTGAACTACTTTGATACTTTAGTATAAGGTCCCTTTAATACTTAAAGTTAGAGATTAGATGAGGTTTGGGGGGCGGGAGGGGGGGGGGGGGGGTTCGAAAGGTTGTAGACACGCTAGCATCGTAAGAGCAAAGTATGATTGTAATGGAGAAAAGGGTTTTGTAGTACTTGGGATGTGAAAGATAACTGAAGAAGATCTATTAAATGTCGTTCTTGAAGGTACTTATAGGCTTCCTTCGCAATGTGGGTCCTTTATCTCATGCCTTGGGCATGCTGGAGCATGTGATTAGTCATGCATGCTGTCCATATGTGTGGGACTTGTGTAATGTTGCTATAATTGAAATGATTAGATTTAGGAATAGTTAACGATGTCATTGTTAGTGAGCTCAGTTTGTTAGGATTGTTATTATTAGTAGGGTGTTGTATGTTAGGGATATGTCCTCACTAGTGTCTATTGCTCAAGGATTAGCTAGTAGTTGACAACATGGAGGTGTCTGTTAGAATAGCGATTTCCACCCAATGAACCTAAGGGTTGATTGAACCTTGTATGAGCCAACATAGCCAAAGTTAGGCATTATTGGAATGTAGATGAAACTAGAGGTAGGGGCCATCACCATGTCAGGTTGGTTTCATTTAATCAAAGTTGGGGTGAGTCTTCTTAGCCAATGTGTAGCCCCAATCTTAAAATTGAGTTACAAGGTTTCTTAAGTCGAAGTGTTTTATTAGGTCAAGGTATGCCTTCTAGACTACTTGGGTGGGTATAAAATAAGGGTGTAAATGAGTTGAGTCAAGCTAAGCTAGCTCTACTTTGTCTCGACTTGTTTATTTATAAGTATATTCAAGCTCAACTTGCTTATGAGTCAAGCTTTGTGAATGGTGTTCGAGCTCTCATCATTTGCATCCATTCACATTCAAGCTTCGTTTGTTTATGTTCATAAACAAAATCATTGTCGTGTACCTAGGGTTTAGCCTAGGATTGGATTGTCAATCGAAAGGATTCAAGATGTTGAAGATTAAGAACAAAATGATTGGAGGGGAAAATTAGACAGAAATGGATGAGAATTTAGAGAGAAATGAGGGAGAGATGCAGAGGGAAGCAAGAGGGAGATTGGAGAGAAATCTAGAGAGAAAATGAGAATTCCATTTATCAATTCAAGCATGAAGATCTCATCCGTTTATGGTAGCCTTATATAGGCATATTTGGCTTCTAACAGCATGCACAACACACCCATGTGCTACTAATCAATTGCTAAAATACCTTCTAACAACTATTATAAGCTTATTTTTTATATTGTCCCTCTATGAATCCTTGGGTCATGACATGGTACTCTAAAGCCCTATTCTCCATTGTGATCATACTTTGCTCTTATTATTCTTGGGTGTCTTTGACCTCTCAGACACCTCTTTGTCTCATCCTATCTCTGATTGAAGCATCAGAGTCTTTCCTAATGAGCCCTAGGTACTCCTAAATATTTGTGTTGCAGTATTCTATACTAAAGTATCATAGCAATTCACCACCAATAATGCCAGGTCATCAAGCCCGAGTCCTATCAGTGTCTAGGTGTTTCATATTTTATTGGTGTAGATTACCGAAGCATCATTAAAATTCAGGATATCTGTCCACAAAACATTTTATAGTTTCTCATTTTTTCTTTTGGCTTAATAACAACGGAAACAATAAAGTTCAATGCAAGTTCATTAGGATAAAAGGCTCGTAAAAAAATGGTCTATGCATAGGTGTTTGGATGTGTGCTAATTCTTGATAGTATGAATATATATGTGCATATATATATACTTATAATGTATGTATTCTTATATATAAATATATGTATATGCATACTTATACATATTTTAACAAATATATATGTGAATAAAATAATTTTAAAAAAGTGTAACTAAATATTAAAGTTTAAAAAGATAAAATTTTACTTTGTAATAAATATTTATGTAGCGGATCTGAATCTGGTCTAGATCCATCAAGGTCTAATTTCATTAGATCCATTTTTATGTGGATCCGGTGGATCTAGACCTTGGTGGATTTGGCCCTTATGGATCTGGACCAGATCCAAAGCATAGATAGGCCTGGTGATCTTCAAACCAGAAATCTTGAGAAAGATCGATAACAAAAAATTGTTGAAATCATGTGTTTGTAAGTTGCGATCTTCCAAGCCAAAGATTCTGATAAAGATCACAAATGAGTTGCACAACTAGTGAGCATCTCGGTGAAGTAGACGGCGATTGAAGTACTGGTTAGAGTTAGGTTTTGAAACCTAGCTCTAATATCATGTTAAATTATTACCACCATTTAATTTAAAAGTTTAAACTATTATATAGATCGTTAATTTTATCTTTTATGTTATTATTTTACTTTCAACATGCTCCCTTATGTAAGTTCAAGTTTTATAACATAACTTGTTCAATCACTTGTAACAATTTAAATATTAAGTTGACATTGAGGTTTGAATTTAAGACATTTGCCTATTCTACTACCATGTTAAATTATTAACCACCATATCATCTCAAACCTTAAAACTACAAAACCAAAGTATAAACAAAAGGCTTGTTGCTATTGGAGGTCGAGAAATATGAATCGGCAGGATAGACTAAGTAGAGAATTTTTACATACCATGTTTATTGAAAGATACATAAGAGATTAAAAGGAAGGTTTAGAAGATAATTATATAAGGCTGTCATCTTTTTATAGTTCAGGTATTCGGCCATTAAAACGAAAATACAACAAAATGATTGTACCCGTGTTGTGGATATGATAAGTTGAATATCTAGATAATGTTTGTTAAAATGAGTAAAATAAGGTTGCATCAAGATAATTTAAATTTCTTTTAAGTTTAAATCTATAATTGGGGAAAAAAATTAATTGAGATAGTACGAGTACAAAGATAACAAAGACAAATAAATGCAAGGTAAGAAAGTTGGCATGGTTTACATCAATGGTGACTGAGTTAGGAGGAAATCAAATCTATTTTGGATTGAGATGGTAAAAGATAAGAAGGTATTTAACAGGAGATAGACATTATATTGTGATACAATGGAATTATGACCTTACATTTAGACTATAGTGGAATGATGAAATACGATTAGTATAATAGTTCTGGCAAAAGGCTTAGTTAGTGGAGTATTGATGTTCAATGATATCAACACCCCGTTGTTTCAGTTGCTTTTCCTCCTAACATTGAAACATGTTGTAGCCCTCCTGAGCCTCCACTCTCAACTTTGAAACACAGGTAAACTGGAAGAAATTGCAAAAAGAAGAAGGAGACAACTGTCTTGCCCTCACAGGGCCTTTGCCAGATTTGACTAGATGGTCTGCTGTTCTCCCAGATCGGTTGAGCTTGGCTGTCAAGCAATGGAGGCCTTGTTTCCCTCTATGACTTTCCCACAGAACCATCACTATTTAGTGTTGCCAGCCCTTTTGTATTCTGTGGCTGTGCAGTCCAATTTGAGGTCAGCTTGATGAACCATCACAGACCACTAGACACAGTTATTTCTGTGCAGAAAAATTCCTTTCTTGGATGGGCGCTTCTGTAACCACATGGGTTTTAGGAACCGGGCGACATGGCTTTTTGTGATTGGTCTAATAAATTTAAATGTTAAATGTTAAAAATCAACTACTAAATATTAAAATTTACTAAAAACTTATTGGGCCCATGGGTTTCCCAAATTTTTTCCTTCTCTGTCAAATTTGATTTTTTTTATAAAAAAATTCCTAAATTATCTCTTCTCTCTCTCTCTCTCTCTCTCTCTCTCTCTCTCTCTCTAAATATATGTTCTAACTTTTTATATTGAAAATTATTTTTTTTTATTTTTCATATTGAAAGTTTTTTTTTATTTTTGTATAGAAAATAATAATTCAAAATTTTATAATAAACTGCCCCTGACAGCCCCCCCCCCCCCCCCCCACGGTTCTCCTTCCCTTTTCTTGAACTGAGTTGTAAGTCATTGGGTTGCTTTACTGATTTTCTTCTTTTCTTTTCGTTTTCTTTCAGAAAATGAGCTGAATGTGGGCTCTCAGTCACTGTCAAGAATCGGATCTTGGTAAATAAGAATAGTGGAAATTTCAGTATAACTTTGACTGTGGGCTCATCAAGCAATAATTTATTTTATTAATTACCACTTTTGTATATATTTCTCTCCAATGTCTTCTAGTAGATGAGTCAAAAGAATCAGTAAGCTGGCCGGCTTTAGGAGCAAAAGTAATCCCTAATTTCTTGGCCTAAAATGAGGCGTAGAACAACGGCACATGCCTGATCATTTTATAAGCACAACCTATCTAAGATTATCCTGCGGCCCCTTCTTATTTTATGTTATTGTTGGGCCGGGACTAATTAAACTCAAAAGGGTGGGGTGGTTGGTGGTGGTGGTTTCATTTTATTTAATCTAGGGATTAATAAAATCTTCTGGCTTTTGGTCCCAAACAAGATGTTACCCCATCAGATGATAATAGTGTATCATTATTTAAACCTTGCATCATAATGGTGTTAGGATGATGCATCAAGAACGTGGATTTTTTTTCTTTTCTTTTTTGATAATCCAAGTTTCGAGTTTCGTCCAACTAGTTCTAGGGACAGATGACTTTTTCCCCTAGTTCGTCCGTCGAGTAAATTCAAATGCGATCATAACCTATATACACAGAAGAAGATATTCAGTTCACATCTTCACATAGAACTAATGTCACCACAAGGATTTGATGTTTGATACTTCGTGTGAAATTTCATATGCTTTACTATTGAGCCATGCTTGTGGGGGTGGATTTAGATTTTCTGGTTGAATGTGAAATGATTTTTCTTTTTTATTTCTTTCTTTTATTGTGAGAAGCAATTTTCTTGTAAAAATGTTTTTACAAAATATATATATATATATTATCTCATTTTTGGTTACAAAAATATATATATGCATTTTTGGTTTTTACAAGAACGTGGATTTAGATTGCACTTTTTTTTTTTTTTTCATAATCCAAATTTCAAGCTTTGCCTGACTAGTTCTAGAGATGGACAACTTTTCTCCTTAATTCGCCCGTCGAGTAAATTCTGATGCGATCACAGCCTATACATATACAGAATAGGACATTTAGTTCACACATTCACATGAAATAAATGTTATTATAAGAATTTAATTCCTGATACTCCGTGTGAAACTCCATATGTTTTATCATTGAGTCATGCTTGTGGGGGCGGATTTAGACTTTTTGGTTGAATGTGAAACAATTTTCTTTTTTTTTTCTTTCTTTTATTGTGAGAAGTAATTTTCTTGTAAAAATGTTTTTACAATATATATATATATATATTATCTCATTTTTGGTTATTAAGTATGAAAGCTAATACATTCTCATATTCTCTTTTTCTTTTTTCATTACCTCATGTCATGTGCGAAATATTTTTTGAAATTGAATTTTATTTTTTAGAACACCAAATTTGTTACTCCTCACCCTATCCTAGGGTATATTATTATAGACATCACAGGGAGGGTCTGCTCATCTATTTGGGAGGAGGATTGACTGCACTCTCACCCTACAATTAAAACACAAAACAAAACACAATAAAATTTTTATATTTTTTTCTTTATTTAGGTGAGAGATTTATACTCATCAGTGTACGAGTGCAGTTGTAGTCCAAATTTAAATTTATACTTTCTGGATGAGTCCAAGTCATCTACTGAGAGATTTATTTATGGCAAAAGAAAAAGAATGTCACACACACGCACACACATTTATATGGATTTATAACAAGATTTTTTATGATTTTTTTAGATAACAAATACTATAAAATAAAGTAAGGCAGAAGTTGAAATAAATATTGAACATGAGAATATGAAATTGGATAGTACTTGAGTTAAGACAATTTCAGTGCCAACCCATTGATTCCCAAATTTTAGCAGAAAAGATTATCAATATTAATTTAATTTCAGATATGAGAGTTTATTATTAAATGCAATTAGAGATGATGATAGTTCTAGTTTAAGCAATCTCTATACATGATATGCGAGATTCTAATTTAAGAAACTACCATAAATCGAATTGTAATTAATACAGAAAATAACTAAATTAATCATCCAGGTTTGGGTATGATAGCGTTTCCAGTTCTACTAACTCTCATGCGTGACATGAAAGCTCTAAGTTAAGTTTACGCTTCAATACAAACCTAGTGATTTCTCAATAATTATGACACACCCATACTGAAATTTAAATTAATGTTACTCATTTAAAGCGCAACTTTCTTTGGGAATCATTGGCGTTAGACACTGTTCTTGCCTTAACCCAAGATTAGATTTAGTTACTCATTTTCATTTGAAAGTTAATTGACAGGAATTTAAACGACGTAATTTAAATAACAGAATTTAAATGACAGGAATTAAAATAGCAGAAACTAACCGTCCATTTAGGCCGTGGATAATTAAAAGACAAGAATTAAAATTGTAGAAATTTAAAAACATAAACTAACCGGCCTTTTAGGCTGTGAGTAATAAAGTAACAATAAATGACATAAGAATTTAAAAGAAGAAAGAAAAGAAGTAAGAACACAATAGAGAAAATAAGATAGAACAAAAGCAATTCTCAAAGAGAGAATTCTAATGAAACAATTAAACTTTGATTCAAGAATAATAATCACACTTACAAATGCAATCAAGTGAGCTATTTATAGGCCACAAGATGCAATACAAACCACACAATTTCAATTATTCAACTAGATATAATTATATCTAATGAGCACTCACACACTTAAAGTTAAATAGATTTTAGCTATAATACACATCTAATATTAAATAGATTTTAGCTAAAATACATATCTAATAAAGAACTCATAAAGTTAAATGAATTTTAGTTATAATACACACCTAATAGTTAAATGGATTTTAGCTAAAAAACACACCTAATAAAGCACTCACATTAAAAAAATAAAAATAGATTTCTATAATTGGGTTTTTGATCTTCATTAGAATTAAAAATAATGCTTAGGCCTTCTCTAAATGATATCTTCCATGGGTTGCTCAAATTGAGGCTTAATTCTTCATGAGTTTTAATTTTTCGTGGACTTTAATTCTTTATGAGCTTGAATTCTTCATGGACTTGAATTCTTCATGAGCTTAATTTTTCATGAACTCGAATTCTTCATGCCTACAAAAAAAATAATTTAATGTTATTAATAAATTATATATTATATATATATGTATTACACATGGCACGTATATATATTACATGCACGCATATAATGATGTATATGTATTATATATAATTTTATATATTATTATGATTATTATTATTATTATTATTATTATTATTATTTTTAAATTTTACTTTAGAATTTCATTTCATTTATTTTTCAATTTAAACTTGCATATAACCATAAAATATATATTAATATCTAATTTAAGCCATTTTTAAGATAAAAAAAAAGTGTAATTATAACATAATTTTTACAAAATTAACCACTAATCATACCCCCAACTTAAACATTGCTAGTCCCTTAGCAATTAGATTATACACCTGCCAAACTTTATTTACAATAACTGTATGAATGTAAAAATTTCAAATTCAAAATCTAAATACATAAAATCGAATAAGTAATTTAGCATTCTAAATCAGATTTTTGGTTAAAAGTCATACAATCTCAGGAATGGAAATTAGAATAACCAACACACAGACTTACTCCATCGAAGTTTTGACTTCAAACCTTACTATGGATTTTCCCTCCGATAAAAAAGATTCCTCAGGTGTACACACAAGGGGGTGCACCGTTATAAGAGTAAATACAGAACAAGTTCAAAACTCGGTGTCATCCCAAATACAAGGAACGTATTTTCATGAAAGAACAGGGAAATTGACATAGCTTCATAACTAGAATAATGCTCTAGATGAGTAACTTCTGAATTTAAACATAATTCTCTACTCCAAACTCGAATTCTGAGATCACATGATTTATAACATCAAGAGGGACCAGACTGGGTTGTAATGGGGCTATGAGATTAATACGGGTTATCAAAGAAAAGGTAGAGTGTGCAAATGGTGTGTCAGGATTATTTTTTTTCCAGCATTTATTTTGAAACAATTGTGCTGAATAGTTAAGAGAATTTTTTTCTTTTTTTTCACTTTTTTTTTCTTTTTTTTTTTCATTTTTTTTAAATATGAAAATAGCTAGATAGACTAATTCCCCAAAACACACCAGATTGGACAAAATTCATATAGTTATGGGTTAAACGAGGGTAACAAAAGAAGTTGTACTACAATTGGCTCAAATGGGTTAGTAAGGGAAGTTAATTTAAAAAAAGAAAAAGGTTTAATAGGCTCAAAATGAAAGAAATTGATCCCCCTATCATGCTTCTATAAAATGATGATACTCAGTCATTTAATTCGAAGTTTGAAACTAGTTAAATTTATCAGCTATCATACTAAACATTCAAAGCGAATTGATATTTTGAAGCCATTGAAAAGATAAGATAAAAATAAAACATATTTAATGTAAGTGTTATTTCACTCAGAATTAACGGTTATTAGGCTCAAACACTCACTTGGGTAATAGTCTTCACTTCTGTTGAGGGATTATACAGTGTACTAATCAGCTAATTACTGTTACCTTTGACTTTATGATCGATAACCAATTTTTAAATTTTGAATACCCGATGAATGCAAATTACTTGTTCTAATGCATATACGTTTTCAAATAAGAAATCAATGCATTCATGTTTCGTATTGCAAACTTAATCGGCTATCAGTGCATAACTTCAAAGCTTTAGGAATAGCGTTATTTAAAACATATAATTTTTTTTTAATAAAAACAGATAAAGATAATCAATTCACACAAGATTACAAACTAGCAATAGCAAACTCACAGTTAAATATGAATCAGATAATTCATAACTAGACCTTACACCCCCCAACTTGAATTGCAGTAATAAATTAGGGTTGTTAGGAATACTTGTAACTCCACAAGTCCATAGATTTACTGTGAACTGTTAAAACTCAAACAAACAAATGAGCATATTATATAGATATATATTTATATTTTCACACCAAAATAAAAAAAATTCATGCAAGTCATAAGATAAACAAAATGCGTCTCAAGAGTACAAAAAGTACTCCTTACTCTACCATCTTATCATAGACTTGCTTAACAACATTCCACAGTTTTTTTTTTTTAAACTAAGAAAAATCCTACAAGTTATATAATAACTAGATGCGTCTCAAGAGTAAAAAAAGTACTCCTTACTCAGCCATCTTAACAAAGAGCATTTCTCACAGTGATAAATCTAAATTAATCGAACCCCTTTGGCGCTTGTTACTAATTGCCTTAGACCAGTCTATTCGAGGCTCATGAGGATCGTACTGTGGAACATAAGCGTGTAATTTCTCTAGCAGCTCCTCAATGGTGGATGCAGAAATGAGAATCTTTCTTGCTGAGAGAGAAATGAACTCTTTGTCCACAGCCTGATCAAGAAAATAGAGCAACCCATCGAAAAAATGGTTAATATTTAAAAGTCCAATGGGTTTGGTATGGAGATTACTCTTGGCCCAAGAGATTATACAAAAGATTTCTTCAAGTGTTACAAAACCTCCTGGTAAAGCAATGAAGGCGTCTGACTGATAAATCTTACAAGCCATACGCTCAGACATAGAAGTAGTTTCTAAAAGTTGACCGTGTGTAATCCCGAAAATATGTGGTTCAGCCAAAGGGATTGGCATTACACCTATCACAGATGATTTTCCAAGATGTGCAGCTTGTGAAACATAACCATTCAATCCACGACTTCTCCCTCCATATACCAAATTAATTTTTTTCTCTCCTAATTTTTGGCCAAGTTCGCTCGCTGCAAATGCGTAGCAAATATCGCTCCCAAGTTGAGAGCCACAAAGTACACATATGGTGTTGATTCGACGAACTAACTGGCCTTCCATGTTTGTTCCTTTTGTATGCCCTGGGAAGAACTTTGGTGATCAAAAGTAGCTATATAGGAATTCAATAAGAAATAAACACAAACCAAAATCATGTGTATTTACAAGTAGTTGTGATTGTGGCTCACATCTTCCTTTGGTTTTACGTCCAGAAACGGTTTAAACACTTTCTATGAAGTGGGGATAGGCTTCCCATCGAATTTTCTTATAGATTGGCAAACATGGTCGTTTTTAGTCAGATTCCCAAGACTATAGCGTTGGTGGTCACTTCTGAACTGGGCCCATAAAGCAAAAAGTTCTCTTTGCACTATTCCACATGGATACGTCTCAAGAGTCAATCAGATATCATTCAAAGACTCCTTACTCAGTCTATCCTTTATGAAACTAATTTTATCTTCTCGATTTATGGACGTAAACCCCACAAATTTGCATCGTGTGTTACAGGTCCATCAAGCACATTTGTAACAACCATTCACTCTTTTCGCTCTTTTTTTCTTTGCAAAACTACTATTCCCTAAGCCTGGAAAGTGCTTAAAACTAGGTGAAGTTTCGCCAGCTAATCGAACTTTTTCTTCGATCAGCCAACGAATATCTTCAGGGATGTTATAACGCATCAACAACCTAATTCTTTCACACCTAGCAGCATAATTTTTTTTCAAATTATTCTGCGGGAGAGATGGATAATACTTGTGAATTTTTGAGAGATAAAAATCTGTTTTTCTTTTCTTTTTTTTTTTTAAAGACAACTATAAGAAGAAAGTAAAGAACTATAAACTTTACAAAAGGGTGAGAGTACCTGATCGGAGAATAACACAAAGGAGAGAAGATTGAGCTCAAAGAAGGGTGGCTTGCCTCATACAGATATGGAGTCTCTTATAGAGCAATAGGTATCATTATTCTACACTCGACTCGAGGCATGCCATAATTGCATCATCAGACTTGGCGTTGTCTAGCGTCTTATTTTTCAACATTTGGCAGTGTGCCCCTTTCTTTATCGGGCAGTGTGATTGCACTGCCTAAGAAAAATGGCTATCACCAACGTCAATTCTGTCTCTCTCATTTTTTTTTTAATTTTTTTAATATTTTTTTTTAATTTTTTTTTAGGGACCTTATAAAATCATATATACCACACAAGACAATATTATCGAGTCAAATAAAATTATTTGCATAATAGATCAATTTCAAACACCAATAAATCAATTCTTAAGTACACCTTACCCCCCAACTTGAATTGAGCATTGTCCTCAATCGACAATAAAATGATAGAAGATAGGCATACCTGGCGGTCTTCAATGCATGAACTCGTATGCAAAAGTTTTATTTAGACTGCACACAAAGAAACACTATTTAAGTAATGCAGAAAAGAAACAATTTATATATATATATATATTTTTTTTCAAATCTAGAAACATCCATTTAACCTAAATGGAAAGGTGGTCTTTTAACGTCAGATTCCCAGACGACATGAAACTTCCCTTATTCATCAAATGATGGTGGATCATCCAAATCCACAACTCCTTTATTCTCCTCAATACTACCCTGGTATCGTTTCAACCTATGACCATTGACTGTAAGAAGTTGTTCTGACTCCTGATTTTCTATCTCAAAGGCCCCATATTCTAAGATGGACTTGATTACAAAGGGGCTGACCCATCAAGATTTCAATTTTTCTAGGAATAGATGAAATCGAGAATCGTACAAAAGTACCTATTGCCCTACCTGAAAGCTTTTTCGAATGATGTGCTGATCATGTAACTCTTTCATGCGAACCTTGGCCAATCGTGCATTTTCAAATGCCTCATTCTGAATTTCCTCAAGCTCATTCAATTGGAGCTTCCTGGATAGGCCTGCTTCAGTTAGACTCTTGTTGATCTTTTGAATTGCCCAATATGATTTATGTTCAATTTCCACTAGCAGATGACAAGATTTACCGTATACTAGCCTATAGGGAGACATTCCTAAAATTGTTTTGTAAGTTGTCCTGTACGCTCAAAGAGCGTCTACTAGTCTTAAGGACCAATCCTTACGATTAGCAGCAACAGTATTTTCCAATATGCGCTTAATCTCCCTATTGGTTAGCTCGGCTTGACCATTGGTTTGGGGATGATATGGTGTTGAAACCTTATACAGTACACCATATTTCTTCATTAATCCTGCCACAACTTTATTACAAAAATGGGAACCCCCATCACTGATGATTGCTCGTGGCATCCCAAATCGACTGAATATGTTTTCTTTCAAAAATTTCACTACAGTCCTATGGTCATTTGTTCTGGCCGGGATTGCTTCTACCCATTTGGACACATAGTCAACAACAAGTAAGATGTATTCATGACCAAATGAATTGACAAATGGGCCCATAAAATCCATACCCCAACAATCAAAAACTTCTAACACTTGGATCGAATGTAATGGAATCATGTTTCTCCTTGACATACTTCCTAACCTTTGACATCGATCGCAACTTGAACAAAACTTGTACACATCCTTGAATAGTGTTGGCCAATAAAATCCACTCTGAAATTTTTTTGCAACTGTTTTCTTAACAGAAAAATGGCCTCCACATGAAAGAGTGTGATAGAAATTAATGACACTCTGTTGCTCATGATTGGGTATGCATCTACGAATGATTTGGTCAAGACAATACTTGAAGAGGTAGGGCTCATCCCAAAAGAAGGTTTTGACTTTTCTGAAGAATTTATACCTATCTAGCTTACTCCAATGGTCTGGGATCAAACCAGTTGCCAGGTAGTTCACAATGTCAGTATACCAAGGGACAATAGATGATGCATGAATAACATTCACTTCAAACAGTTGCTCATCAGGGAAATTGTCATGAATTGGTTCATCAAATTGTGTGAGATCTTGACTTGGAATCCTTGACAAATGGTGAGCCACCACATTTTCTAATCCCTTCTTGTCTCTGATTTCAATGTTGAACTCTTGCAGGAGTAAGATCCATCGGAGGAGACGGGGTTTTGTATCTTGCTTTGTGAACAAATACTTCAGAGCAGCATGATCAGTAAAAATGATCACTAGTGACCCTACGAGGTAAGATCGGAACTTGTCCAGGGTAAAGACAACTGCTAGTAACTCTTTCTCTATAGTGGTGTAATTTTTTTGTGCCTCATTAAGAGTTTTGCTAGCATAGTATATCACATGAGGTTTCGTATCTTTCCTTTGGCCTAACACAGCTCCTATCGCGTAATCACTAGCATCGCACATAAGTTCAAATGGGAGGGACCAATCAGGGGACTGAATGATAGGTGCTGAAATGAGTGCATCTTTCAATTTATCAAAAGCATTTTGACAGGCAGGACTCCATTCAAACGGAACATCCTGAGACAACAAATGGCACAAGGGCCTTGTTATGATGCTAAAGGAAGCAATGAATCTCCTATAAAATCTTGCATGTCCTAAAAAACTTCTAATGTCTTTCACATTCCTAGGGGTGGGGAGTTTTTGAATTATTTCAATTTTTAACCTGTCTACCTCCATCCCCCTAGATGAAACGATGTGCCCCAAGACTATTCCCTGTTTCACCATGAAGTGACATTTTTCTCAATTGAGTATCAAATTTGTTTCCTCACATCTTGCTAAAACCTTTTTCAGATTCTCCAAACATGCCTCAAAGTTACTTCCATAAACAGAAAAGTCATCCATGAATACTTCAACAATTTGCTCAACCATTTCACTAAAAATGCTCATCATACACCTTTGAAAGGTGGCTGGAGCATTGCATAACCCAAATGGACATGTGAAAGTAGTCTTCTCTTGATCTTCTAGTGTAATTTCTATCTGATTGTACCCTGAGTACCCATCTAAGAAACAATAGTAGGCTTGGCTTGCTATTCTCTCCAGAACTTGACCCAAGAAAGGTAAAGGGAAATGATCTTTCCTTGTCACAGAATTGAGATTTCTATAATCAATGCACATACGCCATCCTGTCTAGATGCGCGTGGGAATCAGTTCATTATTCTCATTTTTTACAACAGTGACTCTAGACTTTTTTGATACTACCTGTGTTGGACTTACCACTTAGAATCAGAGATTGGGTAAATTATTCCAGCATCCAATAGCTTAAGCACTTCTTTTCTGACAACTTTTTTCATGTTGGAATTTAATCTCCTTTGCATTTGCCTAACTGGTTTTGCTCCTTCTTCCAAGAATATCTTATGAGTACAGATTAAAGGGTTAATACCTTGCAAATCTGAAATGGTCCATCCTAATGACTTCCTGTGTACTTTTAGAACTTCTATCAGTTGTTGCTCTTGCTGAGGTGTCAAACTTGAAGAGATCACCACTGGGAATGCTTCCCCTTCTCCTAGAAAGACATACTTCAAATCACTGGGCAATGGCTTTCTCTCAGGTGTGGACTGATGGCTATCAGAAGCCGTAAGCTTACTGTCCAAGTTCCTTAATGGCTCTAAACCAGGCAACCATGTAGGATTCTCACTTTCTTTGCCTATGATTTCCACTTCTCTTATTTCCTCAAGATCTTGATTTCCTTCTTTGGGTCTTCTCATGAACTCTTCAAAATAATCATTGGTCAGTGTTTGGATCAAGTCTACCTCCCCCACTTCACTCTCAGTGTCTTGATGTTTGGCTACCCTGAAGATATTCATTTCTACAGTCATGTTCTCAAAAGATAGCTTTAACACACCATTCCTACAGTTGATGATGGCTTTTGATGTGGCAAGGAATGGTCGACCTAAGATGACTGGCACAGGAGGTTGAGGCCCCTGATGCGGCTGGGTGTCCAAAACGATGAAGTCTACTAGAAAGTAGAACTTATCGATTTGTACCAGAACATCCTCCATAATTCCTCGTGGAACTTTGACTGATCGATTAGCCAGCTGAAGGGTCACTCTAGTGGGTTTGAGCTCACCTAATCCCAACTGTCGATACACACTATATGGCAACAAATTGACACTAGCTCCTAAATCCAAGAGTGCCTGATCAACTTTTTGACTTCCTATAATGCATGTAATGGTTGGACAGCCTGGGTCTTTGTATTTGGGAGGAGTTTTCAATTGGAGAATGGCGTTGACTTGTTCGGTCAGGAATGCCTTTTCATGCACATTTGTTTTTCTTTTGACAGTGCATAGATCTTTCAAAAATTTTGCATATGAAGGTGTTTGTTTGATTGCATCCAACAGCGGGATGTTGATTCTCACTTGCTTAAACACTTCATATATATCTGCATTTTGTTGTTCTTTTTTCAAATGATTCAACCTTTGTGGAAAATGTGGTTTGGGCCTGTATTGAATTTCTTTCCCATCTTTTTTTGTTTTTCATTTTTTTCATTTTTCTCCACGGTGGATTCATGATCTTTTGGTTCTTCCTCTTCAGCAATAGGTTGGTTTATCCTAGGATCAATTGGTTTTTCAATTATTCTTCCACTTCTTAGGGCAATCACTGCTTGCACTTGTTCATGAGTGTTGGTTTCACTATTTGAAGCTTCTACCTGGTTGGTTTGCCTAATTGGGTTAGGATTAGTTTGGGTTGGAAACCTTCTGGGTTCTCTCACACTCAATGTTTGTGTTATCTTGGTCAACTGGCTCTTAATGTCTTCTATGGCTCTGTTTGTTTGGTTTTGATTTTTGACAAGCTGAGCAACCTGATTGTTGATACCTGTTTGACTTTGGATGAACTGGTACAAGGTATCTTCCAAAGATCTCCTATGAGGAGGTTGGTAAGTATTGGATGAAGAACTTTGATTTTGTTGGAAGGTGTGTTGTTGTGTAGGGAAGGGAGGTTGAGAATGATTTCTAGAATCATTTCTCCAAAAAAAATTAGGATGATTTCTATTATTGGGATGGTATGAATTGTAGTTCTGATTATTCCCATAATAGGCTCCACTCTGATTTTGATTTTGTCTCCACTCAAAGTTGTGTGAATGATTGTTATTAGTCTGCCCATACAATACCTCCTTGAAAGCAGGTAAGGTAGGACATTCTTCAGTTGAATGATCTGTTGTATCACACACAGCACACTTTACTTCCACTTGATTAACAGATTGCACCTTTTTGGGTTGCATGTTTTCAACTTTCTTTGTTAAAGCAGTTAGTCTTGCATTTAAATCGTCACTCTTACTCAGTTGGTATCTCCCTCTAGGTTCTGGATTTTCTCTTGAATCAAGAGCAAATGTTGGACCAACTTCCCAGTTCCTTGTATTCTCAGCCAATGTGTCAAAGAAGTGAAAAGCTTCTTCTGGAGTCTTCTCATAGAATTCTCTATTGTATATTGTAGAAACTAGCATTTTCAATTGGGGAGTGAGTGAATCATGAAAGAAACTGACCACTCTCTATTGCTCAAAAGCATGGTGCGAACAAGTGTGAAGAAGGTCTTTAAACCTTTCCCATGTTTGAGCAAAATTCTCATTTGGTTTACAGGCAAAGTTCATTATTTGTCTTTGAAGAGTAGCAGTTCTGTTGGCAGGGAAGTATTTTTTTAAGAAAGTTGTTTGCATTTCTCTCCAAGTTCCTATAGATCTAGGTGGGAGAGTGCTTAACCACATTTTTGCCTTATCTTTCAGTGAGAATGGAAAGAGTTTTAATCTTATGACATCCTCATTTGCTGTATGGTTCATACAAGTGCTACATACTTCCTCAAATTCTTTCATATGAGTATATGAATTTTCAGAATCCATGCCATGAAAAGTTGGCAACAATTGGATTATGCCAGGTTTGAAGTTAAACCTATGATGGTTGATGGAAAGAATAATGCATGAGGGAGTTGTCTGCTTAAGAGGATGAAGATACTCCCTAAGGGGTCTGATCATCTCCTGATCAATGGGATCAGGGTCACTGTGGTCACTACCATGTGCAGACATGTTGTGTGCAAGTGGCATGTTCTCGTTGTGTTGAGACATGAGTGATTGATATTCTATAGTTCTACCTGACCTAAGTATCATACACTATGCACATATAAAAATAAAGTAAAAAGAAATATTGTTACCGAATTTATCAAGAGATGCTTATTCTTATATTTTTTTTCTTTTTGTTTTTGCCTCAATCTCCCCGGCAACGGTGCCAAAATTTGACTGCACTCTCACCCTGCAATTAAAACACAAAACAAAACACAATAAAAATTTTATATTTTTTTCTTTATTTAGGTGAGAGGTTTATACTCGTCAGTGTACAAGTGCAGTTGTAGTCCAAATTTAAATTTATACTTTCTAGATGAGTCCAGGTCATCCACTGAGAGATTTATTTATGGAAAAAGAAAAAGAATGTCACACACACGCACACACATTTAGATGGATTGATAACAAGATTTTTTATAATTTTTTTAGATAACAAATACTATAAAATAAAGCAAGGCAGAAGTTGAAATAAATATTTAACGTGAGAATATGAAATTGGATAGTACTTGAGTTAAAACAATTTCAGTGCCAATCCGTTGATTGCCAAATTTTAGCAGAAAAGATTAGCAACATTAATTTAATTTCAGATATGAGGGTTTGTTATTAAATACAATTAGAGATGATAATAGTTCTAGTTTAAGCAATCCCCATACATGATATGCGGGATTCTAATTTAAGAAACTACCATAAATCCAATTGCAATTAATACACAAAATAACTAAATTAATCATCCGGGTTTGGGTATGATAGCGTTTTCAGTTCTAGTAACTCTCATGCGTGACATGAAAGCTCTAAGTTAGACTTATGCTCCAATCCAAACCTAGTGATTTCTCAATAATTATGACATACTCATACTGAAATTTAAATTAATGTTACTCATTTAAAGCGCAGCTTTCTTTGGGAATCATTGGCGTTGGACATTGTCCTTGCCTTAACCCAAGATTAGATTTAGCTACTCATTTTCATTTGAAAGTTAATTGACAAGAATTTAAATGACGTAATTTAAATAACAGAATTTAAATGACAAGAATTAAAATAGCAGAAACTAACCGGCCATTTAGGCGGTGGATAATTAAAAGACAAGAATTAAAATTGTAGAAATTTAAAGGCATAAACTAACCGGCCATTTAGGCGGTGAATAATAAAGTAACAATAAATGACATAAGAATTTAAAAGAAGAAAGAAAAGAAGTAAGATCACAAGAGAACACAATAGAGAAAACAAGAGAGAACAAAAGCAATTCTCAAAGAGAGAATACTAAGGAAACAACTAAACTTTGATTCAAGAATAATAATCACACTTACAAATACAATCAAGTGAGCTATTTATAGGCCACAAGATGCAATACAAACCACACAATTTCAATTATTCAACTAGACATAATTATATCTAATGGGCACTCACACACTTAAAGTTAAATGGATTTTAGCTATAATACACACCTAATATTAAATGGATTTTAACTAAAATACATACCTAATAAAGCACTCATAAAGTTAAATGAATTTTAGTTATAATACACACCTAATAGTTAAATGGATTTTAGCTAAAAAAACACACCTAATAAAGCACTCACATTAAAAAAATAAAAATAGATTTTTATAATTGGGTTTTTTTTATCTTCATTAGGATTAAAAATAATGATTGGGCCTTCTCCAAATGATATCTTCCACGGGTTGCTCAAATTGAGCCTTAATTCTTCATGGGTTTTAATTTTTCATTGACTTTAATTCTTCATGAGCTTGAATTCTTCATGGGTTTGAATTCTTCATGAGCTTAATTCTTCATGGGCTTGAATTCTTCATGCCTACAAAAAAATAATTTAATGTTATTAATAAATTATATATTATATATATGTATTACACATGGCACATATATATATTAGATTATATTATATATATATTACATGCACGCATATAATAATGTATATGTATTATATATAATTTTATATATTATTATTATTATTATTTTTAAATTTTACTTTAGAACTTCATTTCATTTATTTTTCAATTTAAACTTGCATATAACCATAAAATATATATTAATATCTAATTTAAGCCATTTTTAAGATCAAAAGAAAGGTGTAATTATAACATAATTTTTACAAAATTAACCACTAATCAAGGATCCCTCCCAGTTAGGAATTATGGAATAAGGATAATCGGGTTAGGAGTCAAGGATATGATTCTCCTACTCTTTAGTCTTAAGGTAAGAATTTAGAGAAAACATTAGAGTCCTTCTTGGTAAGGGGCTCCCTTCACATACGTCTTTGAAGTGAATATATGAGAATTTCATATTTCACACTTATAAATGAGACTTCCTTATTGATTAAATTGTTTCAATCATTAGGCAAACACATAAATAAAACATTCCGTCTTCAGGTCTCAAACCCGGCCTACATAAATTATGCTTAACTTAACGTCGTTTACATTAGTAACTAGCCTCCAATTACAGTATCACAATCCAAAATAATTACACAACTTAGCATATAGAGTTAAGGAAATGCTATTGCTTGATTAATCAAAACTTAACGACACCCACAAGCTAACCTACCTAGTTAGTTGGTGACCACCTCATTGCCTTTTGAGCTTCTTACATAGGCTTTTTAGGGGAAAAAAAAAAGAAAAGAAAAGAAGAAACAAATTATAAGTAGGGCTTTGCTATGTTACCCACTGCCGGGCAACATAGCATTTGCCCGACAGTGAGGGGGGCGTGGACCCCATGCACGTGGGGCCTGCGCCCCTTTCATTGTCGGACAAATGCTATGTTGCTTAGCAGTGGGCAACATAACATTGTCGATTATAAGTATATTTTACTCAATAAGACATATCTTAGGTGAACGAGTACAAATGATGTGTAATATGGACACACTAGTGATGTGAAAAAATATTTTCTCTCAACCCCAAGACCAAAGAATTAGCTATCAGATTTCCCACCTTTTCCTTGGATAGGGATTTCCCACTATGCTGAACCACCGCTAGTTACATCCATCTAGTTGAGGACTTTTGCAAAAACACAACTTTAGAATCTTTATAACTAAGGTAAGCATACTAGTCAACGCACCAAAATCACCATCTTGTATGTACATGGAGCCATGTCAAACTAAATCTTATGCAAACAACATAATCATTTGAGTTTTCCCACGTGACCTTGATTTTTTTTTTCTTGCAGACCTGCTTGCAAGATAAAGGATTTCCCATCACCTCTTAGCAACTCCAGTTCTTCCAATGCAACAGCTTTCTTGACCAACGAATCAAGCCATTTACAGGCCAGTGGATTGGGTCCACCCCAGGGAACTTCCTTTCCTTCCAAGTCTTGCAGTCAAGGCAGGAAAACCAAGAAACGTCTTTCATTTTTTTGGCTGCTCATTGAGTTTCCTCACAATAAATAAATTTTAATTATTGTATTTTAACAACAAAAATTTGGCACCATTTGTGGGAAACGTGCAAAAAGTTGAAGACAAGATCCCCTCAAAGGTCCTTAGAAGCTTCCCTGCTTACTGCTAGAATTATCTAAGGAAGCCTTAATGACCAGAATCAATTCCTTTGGGCTAACCTTTACCTCTACAGGCTAAAATCATAAGAGGTCTCTAGATCCATTTCTGATAGGGGCTATGTTCTCAAGCCTCCCGGATCAACGTTTGGTAAAAAGAAAGCAATCATACGTGCCTTCTCCAAAAGAATCCTTAGCTTTCAGTCAAAGAAGGCACCCCACAACTTCTCTCGAATCGTCCTATCTTCATGCTCCAACATCTAGTACAAGGTTTCCGAAAGATGCATCACAGAACATCAAGATCTCTTGAAATGGGAGACAAAGCCCAAAGGTGGCCTTATAGTGCTTGACAAAGTTTCTCACCTGGGATAAGCCCATCTTCCCATGGTCAGTTTCTCCCATTGCAAAGGCACTGGGCCATAGTTATCAAGCTCTACATCTATCCTCCCTCAAGACTACCCTAGCAAACTATATACAGAATAAGGGTGAAGATGGTGGAGAAGGCTAAAAAGGCCCATGGTACCTCTTAGATCGCTAGGAAAGGGGTTGCTTATTTTTAGCCAGCCCGCAAAAGCTCATATTCCTTGTGGTCTCCTGCAACCATTTCTCCTTCATATCCTAAGCTGCAATGGAGATAGTGCACCAGCAACTCACAGATCTCTACACATTCCACGTAGGAAAGATATCTACCACGATGAAGACCTATCCAACATTCTATCTGCCTCATCTAATTGGTAGAAGATAAGCAAAAAAGTACATGTTGGACGTAGCTCCCCAAGCAAGCATAACTCTCCAGGTGCCTAAATGGTCCACTCTTTGCTCTCACTTTTGGAAAAAAATGGAAGCACTTAAACAAAATGTTTTCTTTCCTTTTTATAATTTATGTATCTAAACGAAGTAGCACAAGAATAGTTGTGGGAATAAACGAGAAAACATTCAAGAAGTACCTCCAGTAAACTTTCCCGTAACATTTAAAATGCCCATATATAATTGTTTCTACGAGCATCAGTCTCCTAAAACAAACTTAAGGGTATATGGTGTAACCCTCTCCTCTTGGAGGACAAACTACAAAGGGCCATCTTCTCGAGGCAAGCATTAACTATGCCCAGAATGTAGTTGCCTATGATACACGAAAACTTCTTTGGGGTGTCGTTTTGGCCTTTTTAAAACGTTTTCGTTTTCGAAACGTCAAGAAACGTTTATGGACTGCTTTTGCAATTTTAAAAAATTTTCGTGGCCATTTTGTAATACAAGAAAAATAACAAAATGCGTTTTTGATTTTAAAACTCATTTCCATCCACAAATGGAGATGAAATATTTTCTATCTCTAACTCAAAATTTTTATTTTTTTCTAGAATTTGTTTCCAAGATTTATTTGAATGCATTATGGAATTTATGTTTATTTCTAGATTGAATAACTACTTTTTTTATAATTTTTTATATTAAAAATTATATTTACAAAAAGGTCCCTATATATTTTTTATTTACGCATTTCTATTTCTTACTTTTTTGAAAAATGACGTTTCCCTATTTTCGTTTCATATCATATCTATTTCTTATTTTCATTTCTATGCAACCTTGGTAGCGGGCTCTCAGCACCTACATTAACCATCGAGAACCATCTAGAAGGAAGATATTGATAAAGTCTTGGAAACTAACTACCCGAATCAAGTCACTTTAGGACGTAGCCAATTTCCACTAGCTCCGATATGTTGTTCTTAAAAAATCCTCCTCCTCAAAGAAGGACCCATGTCCCTCATTTGGGTGCTCTCCTCAAAGACATTGCTTCAAGGCTAATGCATTACCTTCTCTTGGCGGAAACATTTCTAAATCTCCAGTAGTAAACGTAGGTCCCACTGAACCACATTAACAAAAGGTACCGACATAACATTCTAGGAATTGTTTAGCGTTCCCTCTAACAGATACACTTTCCTGGAAATATCTCCAACAACCTCACGCCACTCGTACGGCCTCTTCAAAGCAATCCCTGTGCTTATATCCAGCTTCTCTAAAAAGATAATTCCTCCAAACTGTTGCCTAATCTTCTTACCCAGCTACAAATGTAAGCGCTATGCTGAATAGCCAAAATAAAATCTCCAACTACGAATGTAAGCGCAATGTTGAACCACTAAAACAAAATCTCCAGCTATAGATCTAAGTACAATGCTGAACCATCAAAATAAAATATCTAGTTGTAGATGTAAGTGTAATACTGAACTGTCAAAACAAAATCTCCAGTTGTGAATGTAGATGAAATACTAAACTACCTAAACGAAACTCTACACTGTGGATGTAAGCTCACAGCTGAACCAATGTAGATGAAATACTAAACTACCTAAACGAAACTCTACACTGTGGATGTAAGCTCACAGCTGAACCACATCACCTAAATTGCAATTTTCACCACCATTGATGGTATCATCATCATGGTTAGTGTCTACATCTTTGCATTGGGTTCCTAAGCCCCACGGACTAGGCCAGGAAAACATCACGTATTGTGGACATAGGTGCAAAGTTAAACCACTAATAAAATCCTCTGGGTCGGGTCACTTAAACAATCTTGTTTCATTGACGTATATGCAATGTTGAACCACCAATCAAAATCCCTTATCATGAATGTAGGTTAGCTTGCACCAAACTGCGTTACCAAAATCTCGCATGAACGCAAGTGTCTTTCTACTAAACAACAACAAACAAAATGCAAAATATATGGATATAGGGAAATCTGAATTGCGGTAACAAAATCTCAAGACTTTGGCACCTTGTAGAGACCTTTTAATTGCGATAATAATATGGAACTTGGGGCTTTCGTCCACTTTGTTAGCGCCTCGCGTGGACATAAGCTGGTTTTCACTAAACTTCAACATCAAAACCCTATTATGGATGTAAGTTAAGGGGGCTAAACCATGCACCAAAATCTCACTCCATGATGGAGTAAACCTCCTCATGAAAATAGGCATTACATGCTGAACCGCCTCAACAAAACTTGCCTACAAAAGCAGGCATTACACACTGAACCTCTTAAACAACACTTTGTCATTCTAATTGGGAAAATAGATGCAAAGCCGAATCACCTAAACAAAACTTGGTTGTAGAAGTAAGCATTATATGTCGAACCATCAAATAAAATATTTTACATTCTCCTTGCAAGCATAGAACGAGTTAAACTGTAAAAACAAAATCTTCTTACGACATTCTAGTTTTGGAAGTAGGTACGGAGCTAAACTGCCTTAACAAAAACCTCTCCCAGAATTCTATTATTGAAGTAGGCATTACACACCAAACCACTAGAACAAAATATTCGGCATTCTCCACGCGAATGTAGATTGAGTCGAACAATGGAAACAAAAATCTCCTTATGGCATTCTAGTTGTGGAGGTAGGCATCACGTGCTGAACTGCCTTAACAAAACTTCTCCCAAAATTCTATTACGAATGTAGGACAACCCAAATCGTAGAAATAAAATCTCAGAGCTCTCGTGGCATGGACCTCAAAGCTACACCCGTAAGACATAATATACACTTTCTACTTTCTTCTTTCCCTTACATTATGGCAACTAACCCTGTTCTGCAAAACAATCGATGACCTCTCCTAACTCGTAGTAGGGGAATTGTGATATTTCTGTTTGTTGTTGTTATCATAACATGGAAATGATAGATGCACTTTGCTACAAATCATGCCCTACTTTGAGGTAAGGCATTGTTGAAACTTGATTCTTCCATTCTTTTCTCTCTAACCTCTATGGTTTAATAGGATTTGGAAGAATAAAAAAAAAAATCAAATGCCAAGTACTCCTAACATTGTCACTTGCATTTTGCACACATGCATACACCAACCATGTATTAGGAAGCAATTCCTTAAATCCCAAAAATTCTATATTCACTAGTTTTGTATCATTTCAGTACAGTCTACAAAATATTTATCTAAGTTGAAAAATCACCTGCAAGAGGTACCTTTTCTAAAGTGTAAAGAGCCCATCAAATAAGTTGACAAGTGCTTCGGGAATTCCAAAGTGATTCCTGAATTGGTCCACTTAGGAAGGCCACGATAGTCCCCAGGTGGGATTAGGTTCCTATAAGTGCAGACTCGAAGGCTCTGAAAAATTCACTAGGTTGTCCTAAGCGTTCATTACTAAAACCTATTTCGGAGTGCACGGATCTAGATCATACCTTCTCTAATCAGGGGTTTCCATCCTCGCAACCTCCTTTGAATATACTAGCTCGGGGAACACCTCCCCAGGTATCCCAAGCTTTTCCTTCTTTGAGGAGCTTGGAAGAGCTTGGGATACCGAAAAAGTGGTTGGAAAGGGTAATAAGTCGCCGAATCGACTGCAGGGAATGTCCTGAGGTTGAGATTTCAAAGGAAAATGATATGTCGTTGTTAAACATCCTGAGATAAGATTTTTAGTATCGAAAGAAATCGGATCAGAGTTAGTTTTCGATATAGCTTCGGTTCTGGTTGAAAAATTGAATTGTCGGCAAGGAGCGCCTCAGAAATTAGATGTTTAAAAGAAAGGATATATTATTGACGAGCGTCCCGAGAATGTCTGCTATAGGTTATAGTTGTTTTTAATAAAAGATATTATTTTAAAAAAAATCAAAATTTACAGCGTGAGGCATGACCGCCACACCTGCCACCATCAAATCAACGACCAGGGCATGGCCGAGCCTAACATGGATGTGGGGGTGGTCTCTAGCTCACGTTACCCCTTGTGATTGGTTGAGAAAGGCTTGGATTTGGCTATAAATAGTTGAGTTTTGGTCGAGGGTTTCCATCAAAATTCATAGGCTTAGATCGAGAGTTTGGGAAGGAATTGGAGTGTTTTGATAAGGGACTTTTATTCCCCAAGTTGTGAGAAGCAATTTTGGAGATTTTGAGAGTTTTTGGAGTGGTATAGGGGGTGCTTTCACAGTTATATAGTCGGCCGCCTATATATATATGTATATATATTGAGTGAGGGTTTAAATCGATTTGTAGAGTGAACAATCGAAGTATCTAATAAGGGGCTTTTGGTCGCGAGGCTATGGGCAACTAGTCTGAAAAGTTTCGTGTCAATCAAAGTTTGAATTGGAGGCTAATTTGGTTCGCCGGAGTTCAGTGGTGAATAGCTTGGGCGGACTGTTTTCAGCTAAATCGGAGGGATTCCCGGTGGTATTTTCCGAAAAAGATGGGTACTATTGGGATCAACTAAGTGAGAGGAGTAGCCTGGTATCGTCAGTTTGATTTTTCGGTGTGCCAGTGCCAGAGAAGATGACCGGAGGTAATTTCTGTATTTTTTTTAAATGCTAAAAATAAAGGAAATTCGAGAAAATAGAATTAAAGGAAATAAAATTCTGTAAAAATTTCCAGAAATTCAAGAAAAATGAATAGTTTATTTTGATGAATTTTTATCTTGGAAATTTCTTGAGAAGATAATTATTTTGGATTTTTGAAAGGAAACCTAAATGGAAAATAAATATGAGGGATTTTAGAAAATTCCAAAAAGATAAGGAATTTATTTTATGATTTTTGGTGATTTTAATGGAGGAAATTCGAAGGAAATCAAGGAGAAATAAATTTTTTCAAGGAAAAATAATTATGAAAATTGGAGAAAATAGGAGAAAAATCTGGAAAATTTTCAAAAAAATTCCAGAGGCTTATAAATATTGTTTTGTGAATTTTTTGTGGAGAAAAATTTGGAAAAATGTTTGAAGAGGTTTTTGTTTGGAATTATCAAGAGAAAAATAGGAAGAAATTAGAGGAAAATTATGAGAAAATTGGGAAAATAGATATTAATTTTCCTTTGAATGCATATGATCTGTAGGGGTATCGTTGAGGCTTGAGGTTGAACTATAGTGCGTCTGGCACGAGAATCAAGGTTGGGCACCCATTTCGAGGAATCTTGAATTTAGCCCAAGGTGAGTTGTTCAATCCAATTCTTGTGCATATTCTTGTTACTTTTGATCACTCTTAATTTATTGTGGGTGGTATGACCCTATACTCGATTTTATTACATACAAATGGTTGACTCGTGATAGGTTGATTTCATGTGGAAGGTTCATCCAAAATATTTTTGCATGTGCATTGAAATGTTATTGTTCGTAATTCATTGATATATGTTGTGGTTATAGCATTGGCATATCTTTTGTGATATTCATGTGGGATGTCGGGATGTCAACCTGTGTTACGGTACTTGAGTGATAGCACTAGGGAAACGTGCCAAGGATCAATGTCCACCTATGACGGGGGCTGAGAATGTACACCACCCCGGGGTTGGCTCAAGTGGTGGGGCTGAAAGTGGACACCATCCCAGGACCTTTTGAGCGACAACATTGTTTCCAAGGTGAACGTGGATTCCCAGGGATAGTGTTGATCATCTGGTGGCCAGGGTTTGTGTTGATGAGACCCAGAATGCCTTTGAGTAGAAACATTATGATGATGGGGTGATTCTCGGGTTCATGCATTGATGTTTCCCTTCTTAAGCTAGGGTTTTGTTATGCCAATATGTCGGTGTGGTCTGGTTGCCTCTAGAGAGATTTGCTCTTTCCTCGTGGTATGGGTTAAATGTTGTATGGGATTCTCTTAGGTTGGGGTGTGTCGAGATATGTCGATTTTGTTCATGGTCTTGTATATATCATGAAAATATTTTTGAACTCTTACTTAGATGATTCAGCATCTAATTTGGTCTATGTCCCTGGAATATTCAAACGTTCCAGGTGAAAGTAGTGATGCCAAAGGAAAAGACATGATCGAGATGTAGCCGCTATGTTTAGTTTTCGTAGGTCTTTGTCTATGATTACGATGTTCAGAGGTTATGTTATATTTTGATATTTTCATGTGAAACATCGATTTGGTTATTTGATAATAATAGGAATTTATCGATTATATATCATTGAGGTTTCGATCTTGCTTTCGCTGGTGTGATTAATATTACTTGTCTTAGTTTATTAATTATTAAATTTGATATGCTGAGAAGGTATAATCAGGATTGTCGAGAAATGATTATGTTAAGGGTATGTATATCGAGAGACTTATGTTGTGTGTATGATGTTGAAAAAAAAAATATAATCCCGAAATTTCGAGTTAATGCACGCTTAGGAAAAATAGAGGCGTTATAGGGGTAGGATGGTCGAGTAAATAAACCTTGCCCCGATTCCTGTGTCAGTTACCGAATTCGTGTCCAGTACCCCAGGGCAAGTGTGAAAGTTCTCACCATGAAGACAACGACTATCAAGTAGTGTCATCTCCTCTTGCACGGAGGGCAACTCTGGTAAAATTTGTAGCTATTGGGGATCTTGTGATTATAATATCCTCCTCTCGCAACTTTCTAGATAGTAAGGAAGACCTCTCATAGTTTGGAGAAGTCAATGCTTATCCGAGGTTTTAACATCCTGTTGTGCCAATGCTTCTACTTGTGACACTCTTAACTTGCATGAGCATAAAAACATAAGGCAATCGATCATATTTCTTCATATATATTTTTTTCTTTTGTTATATATACATATACATATATATGTGTTAATTATAACTTTTATGGTTTTTGAAAAATAAGAGGTATAGGTACATATATAACTTTCAAAAATCAAGAATACAAGAAGTTTAAAACTTTCTTTGAGAATCTTAGATGAAAATTCCAAAAACACCCTCATAATCCCATGGCTTCAATTGATTACAAAATTAGAATTTAGTGTCAAAGGAAGCAAGGTTTTTCATTCATAAAGTGATGATAAGGATATCTAAATTTGTCAAGACAGAAAACGTAACATAAACCACAAAAATAGTCCTTTAAACAAGCTTTCTCATAACATCTAGATTTTAATGTTGAAAAATTCTTTCGATAAAGGAAAGAAAGACTAATTTTAGATTTATGAAAATCTCTTTTTAAAGAAGCCACCACGTTCCACGTCCGTCCTCCAATCTCCTCATTCGCTATCACCTGAGGGGAAAAATATACGAGATGAGATTCATGCGAGTCTCAGTAAGTACAAGAGAACCTAAGTACAAGAGAACCATCATATGTATTTAAGCAAGTCATGACATAACATAATATAACATATCATATGGAGACACGAGAGGTTCCACCAACTTAGGGGGCACGAACCCTCCTGCGTAGCGCTACCAAGCTCTGGTCCCGAAACTTGCGTGGACATAAACATAACATGAGGGACCACATAACATAAATTCATGGTCATGCTTAAACATCCTAAATAGTTCATAATGTACTTACCTCAACTTGGTTGGACAAGATTTTTCTAAGGTTTAAGGCCCTTCACACCTTAATGGGTTTGTTTCTCTGTAGAGAACAATGGGTTTTCATAAGCCAAACTTAAATTATTCTTACATAAAGTTGTAGGGAGTTTAAATAGAAGGAAAACTAGAAAATTTCATGGGAAAAGGGGCTTCCACGCACCCCAAGAAGAGGTGGCGCGTATTTGCACGCGCTGGAGGCAAATTCGACACCCTTTCATATTTTTGCCATATCTCTCTCATTTTAACTCCGAATTGACTTTCGTTTGAACCTAAGGACTCATATTTCAGTCATTTATATGATTATGGAAATAAATCAGACTTACCTCTCCAATTTGTTGACTGCTACAGTAGTTCTTTGGCTGTTGTCTGCTTTCCATCAAGCCTTTGCCTCTTCTTTGCTTTCTCCCTTGTTTTTCACCGACTTTCTCTCCTTTTTATAGAACTTTCTCCTCACACTCAAGATCTTATTTCTCTCTAAAAGTGCTCTCAAAGTGGCATGGATTCGGCTCACAAAATTTTGAAATGACTTGGGAAGATAGATTTCAAGCTTATTTATAGAATTATCTGACAAATAATAACATGCCACGTGTCATCGTAATTATTTGGGGCTCATCATTACTTCCATGTGTTCCCATCCAAATGGTGCCACGTGTCCCAAACTTGGAGGTTAAGTAAAGACTTGGAGAAGACTTTTCTATGCATGTGTTTCCATTTAAATGATGACATGTGTCCCATATAATCATTACTTCCATGTGTCGCCAATGAAAGCTTTCCATAATGCCCAAATCAAATCTTGACATGTGTCTTGAGCTATATTTAAATAAGCTTTGGAATCCAAAGTAGAATTGAAGAATTATTTGAAATCCAAAGTTGAATTTGAAAGTTATTTGGAATTCGAACCAATAGAATTATGCCACGTCGTCGTTAATCTTATCCTCAAACGCCAAATAGGATGCTTCCACCTCACAAGGACACTTGGAAGGTGTTAATTGGCTAATCCTTGATATTTTTGGTTGATATTTTGGTTAGTTTACCAATATTACACTTGTGCCTGAGTTTTTTCCAAAATTTCACTTTTACCCGGACTTGGTAATTATGATTTTGCCACTAGTTCAAAAACTAAATTTTTATCTTGGGACTTTCATAACCCCTCGAAAATGTCTCATTTCGTCATATATCTGAACTTAAAGGTCCCTAGTATATATCACAATTTAAAATTCTTGGATATTACATATTTGAACTGAGAAGAAAAGAAACAAAAATCTCAGGTGTTACACTACTAGCTTCACTTCTAATTGTTTCGCAAAGGAAATGATGCCCTATGAAGATCCTGAAGGCTCTCCCCCCATTGACTCATGAGCCTCCTCTACTGGATGTGGGATTATCAAAGAATGGATTGATGCCAGCTAGAGTGAGGAATTGGCCTTCTACCTTGGTCTTTTGTTCTGTCTCTACATAAGGTTCTAGAAACCTTCATCTTCAACAACTTTTGCTTGCTACTCGTGCTCCTGGCCTATACAATCACACTTTTCTGCAATCTACTCATTTATAGCATTCTTTAATCGATTCATTTTCCTCTACCCAAATGATGGTGTGTTATTCGATAGTTGAGTTAATTCCTTTCAAGAGAAATCTCACTGGATGACTACCACTCTAGGAAAAGCTTAAGCTCTTTTTAGGGAGCAAGGTTTCTCGAGATGAATCTTGTGCGTGAAAATCTCTATCAAAACAAAGGGATAATGGGGACCTTTAGGGACCACTGGCTATTTATAGACCCTCGCATCTAGAAACTAAATCTACACATCATCATGACACTCGCATGTCCTCCAATTCCTCTTTGTGTCATTTTCTAAAAAGCTGCTTACATCCTTTACTCGAACAATTACCTCGCATTCTTCTCTCAAATATGGCCCGTTTCTTTTCCCTTCCTGGTCGAAGCATGGACCCAAAGTAAATCTTGCCTCCTCCGAAATGATTCTCATATCTTATTTACTCTTCTATCTAACTTTCAACAAGAGCAAAGAGTGGGGAGCCATTGTTGTGGTATAGCCTATTAGGAAAGTCCTTTCGAAATAGCCAATGCATTGGTAATCCCAGAGGAAGCCATCCTTTTAGTGAATGACCTTCTCAGGGTCGAAGCATTTTTCCTTATAAAATCCCTTGTTCACCCATCATTCATTCGGGACCAACTTCCCAAACTTGCATGGTTTTCCCAATTAAGCCATGCTCTTGGAGGAATCCATAGAGATACATCCCCCACTTGTATTACTCTTCAGCAATGTGGCTTACTTATTTTAGGCTTATTTTCTTTCAGGGGTCCTTCCCCATGAGAGTAAGGGTTTCTTGAAGGCCCTTTTAAGCTTAACCCTAGGATAACATCGTGGACGAGGGAAATGCACCACCTCTTCTCAAGAAGGAGCACTACACCCTTGCATGCACGTGTCATGTGTCCCTGTCCCCTATTAATGCCTATAAATAGCCATCAACTCTTCAGTTTCGAGGAAAATAGAACAACAAAAGAGAAGTAGTAAATAGAAGCTACACACATCTCTACCTGAAACATATCTTCAAGCATCTACCCTGCATAATATCTCTGCATTCTCTTCCATTTCTTACTGCATGAAAACCTCATCTGACTTAAGTATCAGAGGGCCCACTAGGGAGAAATTCCCTCATGCCCCTAATTGCTTTCTGTCTTACATACTTACTCGCAAGATGAAAGGTTTCCCATTGCCTCTCAGCAATTCCAATCCTTCCAATTCAACAACTCTCTCGACCAGCTGATAGAGCCTTTTGTGAAAAAGTTTTTAATGGATCTTGTTATGCTCACTTTTGGATAAGATTGCCATGATAGAATAAGTTTATGTTATCTTGTGATTTTCAACTTATCATAACATATCTCTTAAGTTCCTGGTTTGTAGTAAATATGATGTCATGGGTCGAGATCTTATGAGTTTGGGATTTCTTGATTTTGTTGTGAGCCTAATTTTGCTTGAGGGTAAGCAAAAGCTAAGTGTGGGAGAATTTGATAAGTGTATAATTTCATATATTTATTTCCCTTACATATAGTCTTTTGGATAAGCTTTATGCCTTATTGTGCTTATTTATGCTTATTTTTATGGTTAAGGCAATTTTAGATAGGTTAGAATAAATTGGGCTTTTACTTAGAGAATTTTAGCTTTTTAATATTTTGACCTTTTGGGCTTCTTGTAGATTTTTTACCATGTTAGAGTTCAAGAACATGAATGAGGTTTTCAAAAATTTTGTAGAACACTTCTTAGGCTTTCCAAGATGGTATTATTTATCTAAATCTGAGTTTTTTTGGGCCTCCAAACATTGCTTCAACATTAGGGCTGAAAAGTTAGGCCAAATCCTAATCGGATTAGAATTCTACACAAACACTGAATCTTTAAAAGGACATAACTTGAGATTATGATGTCCAAATCAAGTGATTCAAAAGACTAAATTCATCTATACATTCTGAAATACAATTCTTAGGAAGGGACCGAAACCCCAAAAGCTTTTTATCTGACCAAAACCAGGCTCATAAGTTACGATAGTCTAGGAAACCCTAATTCTTTAGCTGATTTGGATTCTTTGCTGGGGGATATTTAAGGTCTTGATCAAAGCTCAAGAAAGGAGAACATACATGAAGAAAAAAAGGCAGAGAAGCACATCCAAGAGGAGGAAGAAGCATCAATTTCATATTTTCTCTTCTTTTTGTGTTCTTTCTCTCATTATGTGTGGCTAAACTTTGGTTTTTGGGTAGAAGAATATTTTGAAGCCATGGTGAAGAACACTATGAGATCTTTTTGAGTTTATTTGCAATCTAATTTTCTCTTGAATATTCATGTATCTTCTGATTTTAACGTTTATGATTGTGTGTTTTGATTGCGTAGACAGCTACTATTCAATTCTTGATCCATGATCAATTGCTAGCTTGACTACCAAATCAGTAATTGTTTCGTCTTTCTTGCATAAATACCAACTAGGGTTGATGATTATGGATAAGTTTTCATTCAATTCCTAGGGGGTACATGTGCTGAATTAAATAAATCGGGCTTGTGTGTTTATTGTTCAAATTTGGTCTTGTTTCTACAAAGTTTAATGCTGCCTTTGAATTAAATTCTAGAGAGCTTGTTCTAGGGTTGTTTGAAGGTAAGGGTTAATTGAAGAGCTTGTTTTAATTAACTAAGAAGTAAGTGAAAAATTGAATGAACAGAGCTTGTTGTTCTTTCTAAGGCCAAGTATTCAAGGAAAATTAGTGACTTTAGCATCAATGATCAGTACCATAACCATTTGTAGATAAATCTCTTTTACAGGAAGCGTTTCTATTGATTACTTTAATCTTTTTACATTCTGATTTGCCTTATTAATTTAGAATAATATTCTATTTTTAATTGTTTAAATTTCAAAATTCAAAACCCCCCAATTGTTTCTTCTATTTATTTTAAGTTTTCAAAGGAATAGATCTAACCAATCTCTGTGGATACGACCTTGCTCGTCATTATCATAATTCACATTTTTAAGAGCAAGAATTTATTATTTGTTGGATTTGACAGCCATCACAATCCTTCTAATTCAAGAACTCTCTCAACCAGCTGATCGAGCCTTTTTCGGGCTAATAGTCCAGGTCCACCTCGAATGACTTCTTTTCCTCCCAGATCTTGCAGTTAAGGCAGGAGAACTAAGGGACGCCTTTCGTACTTTTGGCTACTCATTGAGTTTCCTCACAAAAACAAATTTTAATTGTTGTATTTTGACAACAATCAAGGATAATACTTTAAATTAGAAGAAAAGTGAGAAGAAAATGAAAAAGTCATTAGTTTAAACTTATTGAGCAATTGACCAAGCAACCTTTTCTAATAGCCTCTAATAACATTCTTATCTTTTCTTCTTTTCTTTCTTCATCTTTCCTCTTCTTTCTTTTTCACAATTTCTCTCTCTCTCTCTCTCTCTCTCTCTCTCTCTCTCTCATAGTTGGAACCTCTGAGAATGTATTATTTAACATATATGTTGTGATACCCTAAATTTTGTTTTTATAAAATACAAAAAGTCAAGCCTATGAAAATTTTGAAGACAAAATTTCTTTAAGGGGTATTTGATGTAATATCTGAAAATTTTAGAAAATTTGGATATTAAAGAATTAAGGTTGAATTAATTGGAATTAAACGTGAAATAGGGGCTTAGTCATAATTTAGAAATTTATGGGCCTTAGAAGGAATATAAAAAAGATAAAATATTAATTCATGAAAGAATAAACCTAACTGTAATTTATGAAAAATGATAAATAAGTCAAATATCAATGAGTTTGGAAGCTAAATTTGGCATGAAATTCAAGCAACTCCAATCAAATTAGATCAACCCCAATATTAGGCTTCATAGATAACATAAAGGCAAACTCGCATAACCTAATGTTGTCAAAAATCGTCAAATAGATTAAAAGTTATTTGAGCCTAAACTTGGTTGAAAGAAAGGCCGACTACCTATAAGTGTTTGGGTGCATATTCAAAATGTAGTTTGCATCAGTTATTTTCCTAACTTTTACACAAGACAACCCTAGGGCTCTTAAACAATGCAATTTTCACATGTTAACCCCCTTTTCCCAAAACTTGCAAAAATAGTATATTGCTTCTATAAAAGTTCCAATTTAGCTCAATTTCCCAAAATTACATTCAAGCCCAAATTCATATTTTGACTACACTTGGACCTAAAACTATGAGATTTGCACATAAAACCCACTAAAGCATCCAAGTAACTTGATAAAACCCAAGTTTTTCCAAAAATTCCATAAATACCCATAACTTCCACAAGTGATCACATATGCTCATTTTAAACCATTCTTAATCTCATTTGATACTCAAGTTTCCAATAAATTATACTTAGGCCCCTTATTTTCTCAAAATCATACTTGATAACTATTTGGCCAAAACACTTAATTAAACTTTCATTTTCTTCTATTTCTCTTGCAAACCAGCCACATGCAAGATGATGACCAAGATTTTAAAAGTTATTTTAACATAAATATACCAAGAAACATAGCTTACCCAAGCTACGTAGTTTCTCAATTCACCAGTTGACACCATTTTGAAGCTAGAACTCTAACTCTCGATCTCTTCTCCTAAAAGCTTAAACATGCAAAGATAGCTCATTAATTTAAGACATAATTCTAGTAAATTAAAAGAGATTTTCTCAAAAGATGGAGAACCATCTTACTTGAAGAACCTATTGCAAGGTGGTCAAACACTTTTTCTTCTTCTACCTCGAATTTTCTTAAGCTTTCCTTGATATATTAATATCAAGAAAAACCACAATAAATGTCTTTTAAAAGGTAGAGGACTCGAGATATGAAGGGGATCATTGGAAAAATTGGAGGAAAATAACTCACTAAAGCTGACAACTACTGTTCCCTATTGTAATTGGCCACTACACTTACCCTTGGAAACTTCTACTCCCTTTTTTGTTGTTTTTTTATTCGCCTTTCATCATTCAGTAATGGTTATCTTTCTTTCTTCTTTTTTTTGGTAATTCTTTTTTCAAACATCCTTACTCAAATATTTTCTTTCTCTTGTGTTTTCTCTTAGTGAAATGCCAAGAGAAAACACACAAAGTATGTTGTGTATATATATACACACACCCCATCTTTCACCTTTTACACTTTTACCCCTTTGATTTCCCAATATCCTTAAAACCCCTCCAAGTTCTCTTATTTCCACATATACATATATATATATATATACTTTTAGAAATTTTCACTTAAATCCCTAACTATAATTTTTATTTCACCCTAGCCCCATTTTATTTTACTTAATTCCCTTATTAAGTTTTCAAGAAATATCACATAAGCCTTCCTCATTTTCTTGAAATTTCAATCAAGATCCTGTTTTTGTTGTACCTATAGCCAAACTTCCCTTGGTGATCTAAACCATCTTTATTTCTCAGGCCTTTTGGCCATTTCTAATATGCTAACTAAATGCCATGTAATGCTAGGTATTATAGTTCCTGTTGTTCACACACCCATTGACCAATAAAAATTTGCTTCAAAACTGCAAAAATTAGAAGTTGTTGTCTATAAATTTCACAAAGAATAATTTGAGAAGTTTTATCTCAAATCAGTTGAACTAAGTGGCCCCAAAGATAAATTCTTCTTCCTTCTTATTTCTTTAGGATAAAATTTCAAATCTCTTCATTTTAATCTTTAGCTTACAAAGTCTTATTTCCCTAACCTCGGTTGTGTTTGTAACATCCCAAAATTTTGGAAACAATAATAATTATTCAATTTCGGTATTTACAGTTAATGTTGAGTATTTGAGGATTTAAGGGAGATAAATAATACTAAAGATAATAATAATAATAACGATAATAATAAAAACAATAATAGCAATAATCATAATAATAGAGATAATAATAATAATAACAACAAATGAGCAAATTAAATTAACTTAAATTAAATTAATTAATATATATATGTATGTAAGTGCGTGGCCCCCAAGTATGCTACGGATAATGCTACATGGCCAATTTGGCCGACAATGTGGTTGACAATCTAATATATTCGCGAGGTTTTAACCAAATTCTCACGAGAAATTGAAGGCCAATTATTTGCCCAATTATTTTGAATCTTCGCCCAAATTGGGAGACACACATATTCCCCCCCCTCTCTCTTTTAGACCTCCCCCTCTCCCTCTCGTTCTCGACCTCGACCTCGACCTCCCACTCTCTCTCTTCACTTTTGTCGTTGACCCCTCCTTTTCTCTCTCTGTCTCTTCACTTTCGTCATTGACCCCTCTCTCTCTCTCTCTCTCTCTTCACCTTCACCGTCGACCTCCCCCCTCTCTCTCAACCTCAACCTCCCCATCTCTCTGTCTCTTCACCTTCACCGTCGACCTCCCCCCCTCTCTCTCGACCTCGACCTCCCCATCTCTTTGTCTCTTCACCTTTGCCGTCGTGTCTCTAGCAACTGTCGGATCTGTCTCTCCTCCACCACCGTGTTGCCTTCTCCAGCAACAAACAGCAACAACCACCATATCCGATGTCCCCAACACCGCCAACCTTTCTCTGTCTCTTCACCTTGCCTGGTCTGGATCTGACGTCTCCAGCGTGCGAAGCCCCTTTCTCTTAGTCTCTCTCTCCCTCTCCACCTTCAGTGTGCGAAGCCTCGCTGTCTCTCCACCGCGTGAAGCCTCCAGGTCCTTAGTGTGTCGCGTCCACCTCCGATGTGCATATCCTCCACCTCCGGTCATTCCTCCACCTCCGCAATTACCCGTTCAGTTGTGGTCTCCATAAGTTTAGCATAAATACATATAAGTTTAATAAATAATGTTTATGATGCACATTAATTTGTCTCAGTGAATAGATGTAGTAATTTTAATTTGTTATGCACATACATTTGTCTCAGTGAATAGATGTTGTAATTTTAATTTATATACATTTTGTTTCAGTAAATAGATTTTGTAATTTTAATTTATGATGCACATACATTTATCTCAAGGGGACCCCTTATTCCCATTTATGTTTATCCTCCTTACGTTGACCTGAAACTCATTTTCAACTTTACACCTCATTGCCCATTCATATTGTTTTACAAATTGCTTCAATGAGGTTTTCTAGTGTACATATCCATCAAAGAATGGGTTCATATCCTCACTCCATTGCGTTGCTGACATACCTGCCCAAAAACTAGTTTTCAAGAAATATGGGACCCAACGACCTCTTTCTCTGTAAAGTCCAGACAACCAATCATTGTCAAGTAATTCATATTTTCAATCATTGAATTCCAGGCTTGCTCGAAATCTTCAAGACTTTGTGATTCATACACCACATCATGTATGGATGAAAAAATATAAGCCTAATAGCTATGGTTACCAAATTTTTCAGGCAACTTCTTTAATATATGCCATAAACACCATCTATGCTTCTTGTGAAGGAAGACTATCTCAATAGCATTTTGCATGGCCTTATCTTGATATGTGATTATTCCTATGAGGGCCTGATCCTCCATGCACTCAAGCCATCTCCTAAACAGCCACACGTAAGTCTTGGTGTCCTTGTTTGAAATTATACCATAACCAAGTAATGTTGACTGCCTTCCTTCGTCTTGTAAAATAGAACTGATTATCTATAAGAAAATATAGATAATAAATTATGTTCATGGCAACAACTCACAACAAATTCAAGAACAAAAAATGTATTCACATAAACAAACCACAACGAAAGTAAAAAATTTAGAGCAACTAAAATGTCTGTTCATAGGAACCTAAACAGAAAACTAATCACAGTAAATGTGTAAATAGTAAATATCATAACAAAAAAAACATTAAATAAAAATAATATCACTCAGAGCAAGCTGTTAGCATTACGCTAAATGTTTCATTTGCTAGATGTTAGCTATTCTAATTTCTATTTAACATTAGCTAACATCACTAATTTTAAATTTTAACAACTGTTAAATAAAAAAAAAAAAAGAATTTCATGAAAGAACTGAGAGATGGGGGGGTTAGCTAACAGCCGAATGAACTGAGAGAGAGGGGGGGTTACTTACAATGGGAACGACCGGTGGCTAGGGGAGAAGGAACGGTTGACGGCTGCTCTATTTTTTAGACTTCTGACTGATAGAGAAAAGAGCTAACGACGACCAAATATGGCAAAAATAATATCGCAGTGGAGGAGATCTATCCAAAAATGGGGTCGTGAGAGAGAGAGAGAGCGCCTTGCAGATGTCGGCAGCAACGGTGGAGCGGCATCTCAGCTTGGTTTTTGGGCACACAGTGAGAGAGAGAGAGAATGAGGATGAAGATGAAGGTGTGGGCGAGAGAGAGTAAGAGTAAGAGTGAACCTTGCAGATGCCGGCGGCAACGAGGTAGATCCATCTTAGATTGGTTTTCGCATCCACCGATCTAATTTTTGGGTGCACAAAGAGACAATCCGCTTCCACCGATCTGATTTTTGGGCTCATAGAGACAATAAGCTGAGATGAAGCGTGTCCGGACATCTCTATATGAGACAGGGTATACTTGTAATTATATTAAGGGATATATTTATAATTTTAAACCACATTATTAACCACATTATCGGCCAAATTGGCCATCTTGCATTATCCAGTATGCTATAGAGGGTTATTTTCTCGAAAAATATAGAATGAGAGGGAGAGGGAGAGGGAGAGCGCTTGGCCAAGAGATGGAGAGAGAGAAGGAGATTGGGAGAGAACTGGTGGTCGCAGTGGTGGCTTGAAGTAGAAGCGGGTGGGCGGCTGTAGGTGGCTGGAAGCAGCGATAGAGCTGGCGGTTGCCATAGCTGATGGTGAAGCAGGGCAGCAGACTAGCAAGCACACGGTGACACATAAAGGCAGTGATGGTGGTCGGCCGATGGCTGGCCAGAGGCAGAAGAACCGACAGCTATTGAAGCAGCTGGCAAAGGCGAGCGGCGACCGGAGGCGCTGTGCGCATAGGCGTTGAGCACAGGGGAAGCCATGGCTGCTTGCGGTGTTGGTGGCTGACAGCGGTGGCGTCGCCGACGATGGCGTCGCCGTCGGTGGCGGAGTCGGCAGCAAGGGTGACCGTCAGGGGCTAGGTTGGCCAGTGGTTGGTGGAGGCTGGAGGTAGCTATGTGTAGGCGGTGGTTGCGCATGGGAGAAGAAAAAGAAGAAGAAAAAGAAAGAAAAGGAAAATAAAGAAAAAGAAAATGAAGAATGGAAAAATATGGGTAAAATAAGGGAGGTTTTGGGATTGTCTTGGTGTGCAAAGTGACTAGCGGGAGCACGGGAAAGGCAAGAATCGAGTAAATAAAAGCAAGCTCCTAACTCTTTCCTCATGTTCTTAACTTCCTCCGAAAGTTTTTGTGGCTTTTCATATTTTAATCCCTCCCTCACCATAACTCGGTTCCACGGATTAATAATGATATTCCGCGTGAAAACCATTCCATGACTTATATGTTATTATGGGGTCTATTGGTGATGAAATGAGTTAAGTGATATCTTGGTGTTGTTCATTTCATCCGTTATAGAGCTTCGTATCACTCCGCTTTCTTTGGGAATGATGTCGAACCCATTAGGGCTAGGTTCATAGAAAGTTGGTTATGGCTAAGTTATGGGGTTATGTTAAGAGTTTTAATGAGGGAAAGTGTAATGTTTAGTAATACGTGTGTGGGAATGGTTTTTTATGTATGAGGAAAGATAAGAACAAGAACGATATGTGAATGTTTATGTTACGAGATGCATGAAAAGTCTTGAGGAAAGCTTAAGAAATGTTAAGTTTGAATGTGTCTAAGTTTAGCAATGTTTGTATGTGTATGTCTAAGGGTATAAGGTACAAAGCCACTGACTGTCAACCGTGGGTCGTGGCAGTTTATGGCTAGATGTATGGATGCCAATCATCAACTGTTATGATAAGCGTTAGACGAGCCAGAAGAGCTGGTATTGCCAGTTACCCACCTTGGTTTGTGCATATCATGATGTTACGTGTTGCATGAGGGTTTGGTTGCAAGCAATGAGAAGGAGCATGTTCTGTGTGTATGGGGATGTGTGCGCATTGGCATAGCTTGGGTACCCTAGGTGAGTATATGCATTTAGAGCATTTCACATTTGTGTATTCTTATGTGGGTATAGCATGGCCTGATGGTTAGTTTATGGGGGCCTTGTCATCACGTTTATGCTACAAAAGCCATTGCATTTCTTATATGTTGCATAGCATGGTGAGCAAGAGGGGTTAGGGGGGATGAGAGAGTTATACAAGACTGGGGGTTAGAGTCCCACGTCAACAACAAAACCGAGGGTTAGAGTCCCACAACAACAACAAGACCGAGGGATAAAGTCCCATGGCAATGGCAGGATAAGACGATATGATGACAAGAAATGGCATGTTTGGAATGATGACATGGTAGCCTATAGTGGGCTACTAACAGGTTTGTATGCAGGACTTGGGAGCCAATGTGTGTACTCTATGTAGGCCCCGAGGACCTTTTATGTGCAGTTTACTTTATGTATGTGCATTTAGAATTCAGACATGTGTTGTGCATGACATGGTGTGTCGTTGCATTGGCTTGAATTGCAAAGGATATTGGGGAGAGTTCTGTCTTTAACCTACAGCCTTTCTTTCTAGAGCTTGCTGAGTCTTGTGACTCACATTTGCTTTCCATCATTCCAAGTAAGAGAATTGCTTGAGATATTAGGTACCTTCGACGGGAATTGGGTCCAGATCGCTAAGTTATGATAGCAGGTGTAGAGTTCTCTTGAAACTAAGTCCTGGGTGTTGTTTTGGTTTTGCTAGGTTATGTAACCAAGTTATGGGATACGGTTATGTAAGGATGCTCATGAAATGTTATGTGGTAAAAAGGCTGTGACTTTTATTGTGTTGAGCTTGATGTGTATTTATAGCGTGCGCAAATGTTCTATATCATTCAAGTAATGACCCTCTCACAAATCCTCTATACTAGCGGGGGCTCCGGGAGGCGAGCCATTATAGTGTTCCTCCAACCACGATCTCGATAAACCCAAAGCTACTAACCATCCTAGGTTAATCTCAAAACAAATTCCCTACTTATGATAATCCATCCTTTGCTTCCACAAAATAAAAGACAAAGGCCTTTTCCTTTTAATCCAAGAAATGAGGTTCTTCTAGCTTTACCTCTAAGTTGAGTAGTGTACAAATTATAAACACTTTTGAATATGATATCCAACCACCTATTATTAAGAAGATAAAAGGTTATGGTGGAGATAAAGAGGAACGATTAGACATTTCTCCAACTTACACCCTTAAAAAGTCCCCTTCACCTGAAGGAAAATAAAAGATAAGAACTTTAGCAATGGGGACATTTTGGGTTTGGGGAAGAAGAGGAAAACCCACAAAGACACTAAAACTAATTTCAGAGAGGTGTAAACCTCAAGCAAGGGGAGACTCTCTTTAACAAGCATTTTTTTCAAAGCAAATAAAGAAATAATAAAAGTTGCAGTGGAGGTTGTGTTGGGGAAAAAGGCCTTCCTAGTTAGATAATGTCAAGAAAATAAAGAAAAATAAGATGAAAAACAAAAGATCCAATCACACTTAAACACAAAAGATTTTTACGTGGAAAACCCTAAAAAGAGAGGGAAAAAACACAACTGTCAAGACGACAGAAAAAAATATCACTATGTAGTAAAATTTACAACTACAGAATTCAATATTATCTCTCTAAACTCAAATCTCAATTACACCCAATCCCTAGCTCTCACTGATCTCTTACAAGTAATTTTGCACATACTTAATAACAATAAAGCATCATATTTGTAGTTTGTTTCCTTACTCACCAAGGCTAAGTTTTCTTACCTAACGAATAGTGGAAACTAATTAGGAAATAGAATCACAAACTAAATAGGAAACCAATATAAGTAATAGAAAAGTAACTTATTAGGAAATCATCAAGACTTAGGAATGGGAGCTGAAAATCCCAACAAACCACCACCTCAATGAGAATTCTTGAAAAAAACCATCCATCTATTCTCCAACAACAACCATGACTATCTATTACCGATAATCACCATGATTTCTATCACCAAAATCATCATACCCCCACCATAATAGGTACAACCACTTAGGCATATATTGCCTTAAGATTTTCACGGCATAATGTCGAAAAATAACTTACTGAAAAACTATGGTGCAACCCCCATACTTGGCTTCCTTGGGAGCTCTTCAGCC